>NC_134420.1:39001736-39289236 GCF_030867145.1 Opisthocomus hoazin
TAAAAGAAAAGAAAAGAAAGAAAAGAAAAGAAAAGAAAAGAAAAGAAAAGAAAGGAAAAGAAAAGAAAAGAAAAAGAAAAGAAAAAGAAAAGAAAAGAAAAGAAAAGAAAAAAGAAAAGAAAAGAAAAGAAAAGAAAAGAAAAGAAAAGAAAAGAAAAGAAAAGAAAAGAAAAGAAAAAGAAAAGAAAAGAAAAGAAAAGAAAAGAAAAGAAAAGAAGAAAGAAAGAAAAGAAAAAAGAAAAGAAAAGAAAAGAAAAGAAAAAAGAAAGGAAAAGGAAAAGGAAAAGGAAAAGGAAAAAGGAAAAAGGAAAAAGGAAAAAGGAAAAAGGAAGGAAAAAAACCCAGCTATATGTGGGATGCACTAAGTCCCATACATTTATGGCTAGATACATAAGATGCAAACTGAGAAGAATGAAGGTTTCTGACATCTCATATACATTTTTATATACAAGCCTGTGACTTCCACGTGGAGGCTTAGAAAAGTCTGATCTCTAGTCTTCTGGGGTTTGAATTAACGTACTTCACTTAATTTGGCTTGAGTGAGGAGTTACAGCCTTCCTCAGAATGCAGAGATATTCCAACATTCTTGCCAGGGTATCAAAGCCCATGTTCAGCATGTCTAAAACTAAACTGAATACATAATAAACGTAAATAAATATGATGTGGTGATTAAATTTAGAAATAAGTACCATCATGGAAGAGCTTGAAAGGGTCCAGACTAAGTGACTGTTAGGATTTTTCCCCAAGTTGAATTCTATGTTTCTATGAGTGCAAAAACTATGAATGAGTTCTAAATCTCGTCATCTTGTCTTGATTTTAAAATAGAGTCCATCATAAAAAAAAAAGGAATCAGATTTCAGACCTTGAACAAGACACAGATACGTGCCTTACTACTGCCATCTTACTTGACCTCTCATCATTCATCTTCCACCGCTTCAACAGAACATAGTGAGCACTTCCTGGGGAGTGCTGAGCACCTGGACTGCCCCCAGGCCAGGACTCAATACACCATAGCATCATAGGGCAGCAGTTTCTTGCCAGAAGTGTCAGGACTATCAAGATCAGGACCTTCTTTGTCCTTCTGAAAGAACCTAATTCCGTATAATGCTAAAAATTAGATTCCAACTTGAGGAAGAAAAAGGAATATGGTAGTAATAGAGAAAACATCACAAGTTTGATTGATAAAGGTTAATAACATTGCGGGAACAGTCTTAAACTTTTACAAGACACTCAACTAAATCCTGAAGAAAAAAATCTCAACTCCAACAATAACAGGTTGTTCTGTGAGTACCACAATAAATTAAGCTTGGCTTTCTGTGGATTTATACATTGACAGATAATGTTAGCTCAATACCTCAGGCTCCTCCTTATGTCTTACATCATTATATCATTGCTCACAACACTTTCTGTAGCCTATAGAGCTGTGCCATTAATGTATTTCCTATGTCTCTGCTTCTGTCCTGGATATCTTCTGTTTATTTTTTCCTAAAAGATATACCTTAGTTCAAACAACAATTTGGTCAGTCAAAAAAAGTTGTCTGTCCTGCATTGTTACCAAAGACTAGATGTTCATAATAGTCCACATGAATCTTATAAATTTCTGCATCAGTAAATTTGTTCACTAAAGTATGTCATTCTTCCAATGAGATCAATGGGGGTTTTCAAAGAAACTAAAAGTGATTAGTAAAAAACTGCAAATATTTAAAAGAGGGAAATTATCTTTTAATAAAAAAACCAATTTATTTTACTCACTCTACAGAACAATATAGGAAAATTCCTGTTGGAACTGTAAGGAGCTACTGAATCCTAAAAATTATATGAAGAAGCATTGACAAATGTGAAATCCCCAGAAAAAACAATTTCCTAAGGAAGGAAGTTAGGAAGAACAAGCACAGAAGAGACATATGAATAAACACAAATATAGAAAGTGTTATTTTCAGATACGCATGAAAAAACCTAAACCAACGAATGTGACACATCTCGTTTTAAAATATGATAGCTTAACGTGAACAAAAATACTTCCACATTTGAAAAAAAGGAATTAAAAATAATTATCAAAAACTTATCATTTCTTACCCTGACTTATTTTCAGGAGAAGAAGTAGTGGATTTATATAGATATAAATTCAGATGCTAACAAGGAAAAAAGATGTTGAACTAGCAAAATCCAGTAAAGAAAACACTTTTCCAGAAAATGCCTCAAAGTAAATCAGTCACTGAATTTATTCCACTGTCATGCCATACATGATCAATAGAAAAGGGAAGGGAAGGGAAGGGAAGGGAAGGGAAGGGAAGGGAAGGGAAGGGAAGGGAAGGGAAGGGAAGGGAAGGGAAGGAAAGGAAAGGAAAGGAAAGGAAAGGAAAGGAAAGGAAAGGAAAGGAAAGGAAAGGAAAGGAAAGGAAAGGAAAGGAAAGGAAAGGAAAGGAAAGGAAAGGAAAGGAAAGGAAAGGAAAGGAAAGGAAAGGAAAGGAAAGGAAAGGAAAGGAAAGGAAAGGAAAGGAAAGGAAAGGAAAGGAAAGGAAAGGAAAGGGAAAAGAAAAATAAATTACATATATAAGAAGTATTAATGGATTCTGACCAATGCACTGCCTTCTAATCTGACCGTGTGACAGAAAACCACAAAACAATTGGTGAAAAATAGGTAGAATATAAATATGTTCTTTGGTCATAGACAACAATTAAGAACATACTTAAATTTATACTGATTCAAAGATTCAGAGGATAAAACCCTGGATGCACTGAAGCTGGTGGCAACTTGTTATTGATTTCAATGGAGCAAGGACTGATCATTTGTTTTAAAGTCTTCATGGCACGAGAGGCATAATTTTTAATGTGAAATTCAGCGTTTCGCATAACACAGCCATGGAAATTAAATATAGAGAAAACATTAAAAACGCAGAGGAAGAGAGAATGCTTCCTTCTGACAACTTATAGCCCTATTTTTGATGAAATGGCTAAAGAAAGAAAAAAAAAGTGGGGGAAATCAAGAGAAAAATAATGAATCCAACTGTTTTTTAGTTATGGCAGTGTGCATGGCTTCAGGCTCATATTCTTTAGAGGAATCAAAAAATAAGTAAAAATAAATAACAATTCCACATATATGCAAGTTATACATTTATGAAAAAATACTTCCTTAAAAAGCATCAGAGAATGAAGAAAGATTTGGTGTTCCAAATCTACAAAGTCATTGTAGATTATACTGATGAAACAGTTGACATGGAAATGAAGAAGTATAAAGACGCTTAGCTCAAAGAAGTCTGTAAGGCCTCCCAGCTTCCACTGTCAGTTCTACCACTTGCTTTTTTGTGTGGCCTTTCACACGTGGTGTCCAGTTTTTTAACCATTAAAGAGTCTATCAGCATCTGAGTTTCTGCTCTTGGTGTGTGGAAATAAAAATTAAATTCTTTAGTTGAAATTACAAGATAAATACAAGAAAAGGTTTTGTCTTAAAGCTTTTTTCCCCTGAATGTTCCCTGCCCCACACTCTGTGTAAATCCATAGTCAAAACCGAAGAATGACATATGCAAACCTGAGAACCACACGGAAGTGAAGGGCCGATAGTGAAGTTTTGTGCTTGTGACCATCAATAACTGTCTTTGATGAATCCCAAAGTCTTTCACATACTCTGTATGACAGTTGAGAGCAGGATTTGTGTAAAATATTCTATTCACTAATGTGTAATACAACAGTAAATGAAAAATCATCCGTCTCCCACTGGAAAAATACAGATTTATGGAAAATACATTTCAATAGCTGAAGTGTGTACTGAAAAAAGTGTGAGAGAATGTGGATACAAAAAAGTGTCTTTTGATCAAAACATGATCATAGAATCATAGAATCATAGAATCATAGAAAGTTTTGGGTCGGAAGGGACCCCTAGAGGTCATCTAGTCCAACCCCCCTGCAGCGAGCAGGGACACCGCTAACTAGATCAGGTTGCTCAGAGCCCTGTCCAACCTGGTCTTGAATGTTTCCAGGGATGGGGCCTCCACTACCTCTCTGGGCAACCTGTTCCAGTGTTTCATCACCCTCATTGTAAAGAATTTCTTCCTTACATCTAGCCTAAACCTACCCTGTTTTAGTTTAAAACCATTACCCCTCGTCCTGTCACTGCTGTCTCTACTAAAAAGATTGTCCCCATCTTTCCTATAGGCTCCCTTTAAGTACTGAAAGGCTGCCATCAGGTCTCCCCGCAGCCTTCTCTTCTCCAGGCTGAACAAGCCCAACTCTCTCAGCCTGTCCTCATATGAGAGGTGCTCCAGCCCTCGGATCATTTTTGTAGCCCTCCTTTGGACCCGCTCCAACAGTTCCATGTCCTTCTTGTGCTGAGGGCTCCAGAGCTGAACGCAGTACTCCAGGTGAGGTCTCACCAGAGCAGAGTAGAGGGGCAGAATCACCTCTCTCGACCTGCTGGCCACGCTCCTCTTGATGCAGCCCAGGACACGGTTGGCCCTCTGGGCTGCCAGCGCACATTGCCAGCTCATGTCCAGCCTTTCGTCTATCAGTACCCCCAAGTCCCTCTCAGCAGGGCTGCTCTCAGTCCTTTCATCCCCCAGCCTGTATTGATAGCGGGGATTACCCCGACCCAGGTGTAGGACCTCGCACTTGGCCTTGTTGAACCTCATGAGGTTCACACAGGCCCACCTCTCCAGCTTGTCCAGGTCCCTCTGGATGGCATCCCGTCCTTCTGCTGTCTCAACCGTACCACTCAGCTTGGTGTCATCTGCAAACTTGCTGAGGGTACACTCGATGTCGCTGTCCATGTCATTGATAAATACATTGAACAGCACCGGTCCCAGTACGGACCCCTGAGGGACTCCACTCATCACTGGTCTCCATCTGGACATTGAGCCGTTGACCACTACCCTTTGGCTGCGACCATCTAACCAATTCCTTATCCACCGAACGGTCCACCCATCAAATCCATGGTTCTCCAATTTGGAGAGAAGGATGTTGTGGGGGACCGTGTCAAAGGCTTTACCAAAATCCAGATAGATGACGTCCATTGGTTTTCCCTTGTCCACCCTTGTTGTTACACCATCATAGAAAGCCACTAGGTTGGTGAGGCAGGACTTGCCCTTGGTGAAGCCATGCTGGCTGTCTCGAATCACCTCCCTGGCCTCCATGTGCTTTAGCATATCTTCTAGGAGGATCTGTTCCATGATCTTCCCAGGCACAGAGGTGAGGCTGACAGGTCGGTAGTTCCCAGGGTCTTCCTTTCTACCTTTTTTGAAAAGGGGCACAATGTTTCCCTTTTTCCAGTCACTGGGGACGTCCCCTGACTGCCATGACTTTTGAAATATCATGGAGAGTGGCTTGGGAACTACGTCAGCCAGTTCCCTCAGGACTCTGGGATGCATCTCATCAGGTCCCATGGACTTCTGTACATTTAGGTTCCTCAGGAGGTCCCGAACCTGATCTTCACTTACAGCTGGAGGGATTTTACCCTCCTGGTCTCCTTCATGACATCCATCAACTCGGGAGGGGTTGATAACACCTTGTATAATAATACATGACACATGATGCACTGAGATGTTCTTTGTATTGATTAATCAGTTCAAAAAGCAGTCATTATTTCTATCTTTTGTAGATACTGGAAAGCATTTTTAAAAATAAACAAACAAAAATGCCTTTTTTTAAGCTGTTGAAATCTCTCTGCATTATTTCTACAACATAACATCTTCTTTTTTTTTGGTTAGTGATTTTTGAATTAAACTAATGAAGATGATCTGCATAACTTGGAATGAACCACAGTGCTTCTTGGTAGGGCCAGTGGTGTTTTGTTTATCATAGTTTATTGCCAAAAGCCATTGGAAGCTAAATTCAGAACTTGTGAAATGTTATGTACAATTTGTTCAGCATGCAGGCAAAGAATATTTTCCTAGACATCAAGTAACTTAAAGAGGATTTTTCACTAGGGACAGCTGCATACTACGAAACTGAACATCCAAAGCTCTGTCTACTCCCTTCTTTGTTACTATTGGAACAAGAGGTTCTGCTGAGTCCGGTAGTATCTTTAAAGAACAAGTGATATTCTGTGAAAGTAAAGAACACGAGCAAATTTCAAAAAAGGGTTTCTGAAGAGAAATCATATCACTTTATTCAACTAAAACAAAGACCTGTACCTTCTATAATCAATCAGAGACTGGCTAATAACAAAGTCTGATCATGAAATTAGAGTTGTTTTGTACAGATCAAATGTCTGAACACTTTCCTTAATGCACTAATAATTCCACTTACTTTACTGAACTGAAGTTCTTCTTTACCACTCAATTTCATTTCATTCCTAGGAAGCTTAAAGACTTCATATAAATGCCCTTATCCCCTTATGACGAACTTCTGGTTCTGTTTGTTCTAAAATACTTGGTAGCTCCCAGTCAGTGATGAAGCAGAGAGCAACAAATGCACAAATAAAATTCGAAGGGATGTCACACAGTTTGTTCCAGGCAAATGCTGGTGGCTCAGGCAGAAAAATAATTACAAGTGTTCTTAAGAAAATAAATGATAAAATGCTTAAGCAGACTCCTGAAACTGTGTTTCTTACACAGAGACTTTTCTGAATAAAAAGCAAAATCAACTCAACATCAGTTCATGTAGGTACTTCTTGTGATGGATGGACATTCTATATTTTGTTTTCCTTTTAAACATATCACCCAAGATGGTTAAAGAACAGCCCTGCAGATTCTGTTTCTCTGCCTTCGCAGAAGCCGTTCAAAAGACAGACTAGACCCCAAAACAAGCCAGGTTTTTACTGGTCTATTCCTTCTCTATATCAAGCCATGTTAGCAAGCAACTCTAATCACAAGTAAAGTAAAAGCACGTTCGGTTTAAAAGGTCCTTGTGTTATAACAGTGGCTAATTCTCAATTCTATTATAAAGTCGCTATTTATAATATGTGTAAGCAAAAAAACACAGCAGGATGTGGGTTATTGGGAGATAACCACATGCCCAGTGGCTTTCCTTTTATACCCATAAATATTCATTTAAGATGATTCTTTCTCATTGAAGTTGGTGACAAAACTCCCACTCATTTCAGTGGAAGCAGATCAGGTCTTAGTGCAAGAAACACAGAAGCTGCTATCTTCTTCTGGTTATGGAAACCTCACGGAAACCTATGGGATTCTTAAGAAAACTCAGGACCAATGTACACAGATTGAAGTGATTTAGTTTGCACTAATAGGATGGGAAGTTCTTTTGAATCATGCTTGAGCTGAATGAAAATCAGTGTCATCTGTTTGAGACTAATAATCCTGCAATACATTTTTTCATCTCAAAGTGAAACAAAAGCTGAAATTCCTATTTATTGTGTTGAACAGAATATTTTGAAAAATGCCAGTACAGAAATAAGGAAATACTTAATTTCAGCATTTTCACAGCTGAAGTATTTTCATATGCTCAAACTGAAGTGTTTTGCTTAACACATGGGTCATGTCTTTGATGAAGTACCATCCATCTCATTTGAAAAGAGAGAGTTTGGCCAAGAAACACTAGCCCACAAGAAGGAACATGAGTATGAGACATATAGAGTAAAGCAGCTGCAGAGAGATATGCATTTCAGTATGTGCTGACTTAAAATGAAACATTTCAGATTAGTTCAGCAAACCAGAATATTTGGTTTCATATTCAGCCACCTGGAAAGAATCTATTTCTTTTCTTGGTTTTCCTGATGAGAAAATGGAGGGAATCTAGACAGAAGGTTTCTCTTGTGAAAAAAAGTACCAGAAGATATTGTAACACTGTATTTTCTAGAAAGAGAAAAAGAAAGCACAAAACACTCTGACATACAAAGTTCTCTACCACCTCTAAGGTATATGAAACCCCATGACAGTTGTCCAGGCCAGACCTATTGGTAATAGCACCCAGAAGAAGTTGCTTCTTGCCTGCTGCTTAGAAGTTTTCACTAGGCTAATGAAGATACAAGGTTGTTTTTATTTCATGGCTTCTTTTTTTGTGTGTGAACAAGATGAAATATACCAGGAACTTCTTTTTAACGGCCAAGAATTTTGATGAAATAAAAACCTAGAAAAGCTGAAAATAGTGCTTTTTTTGATGGTGTTAGATGGTCAGTCACTGACTTGAATACATTTCTATGGTAAGAGATCTTAGGGTAATTTTTTTCAGGTAATTAGTAGACAATATAACAAAAACCTGCATTTCCATGACTGCTGCTTTGATTCATTTATTTGAACAATGGCTAAAAAAAGGATTTGTGTCCCAAGGATTGTAAGTGTACTGGCAACAACTAGCATTAAAAGTATTTATGAAAAGTATTCTGATCTGAAAGATCAGAAAAGAAGAAAATAGAATAGATGGACTTTTCAGGGAAATGAAACAGGGGAGACTAATCCTCTGCCCTTTGCAGCTCCTTAGGCCACATAACGATTCTTTACTACAGTAGCATGATATTGACTGCATCGTTTGGTTTCTCAAATGCTATCTATATCTTGGCTCTTTTTTTTCCTCAATCAAACTCTCTTCTCCTTCCTATATCTCTTCATTGCAAACACCTAAAAAGAACTGAGTTGATCATTTGACAGTACGAGGGAAGAAGGAAAAAAATCAAAATAATCAAACAGCTTTGCAGCCATCAAAATTTTCAGGCAGTGGTATAGTAGGACAGCACTGCCTCTATTAAATTCCATTAGAATTCACTGACCGTGTCTGTGCATCCTGCAAGTGTAAGGCTGCTACATCGTTGGGGCTTTCTTTAGCAGAAAGTGTTATATATAAATTTTGTTTGGACACTTGTGTGAGATATTGCTGCTTAACAGCTGTGTAGGTGTGTGCCATTCAAGTGCAGCCTGCAGAAGGTGGATGTTGGGAATAAAAGTTTAAATACGTGTGTGTATGTGTTTATTTCTAAAATGTGTTTATTTCTAAATACAGGAAATGGGAGTATCAAATTGAAATAATGAAAGATAAATCAAACACCCACGGGCTGTTTTCTTCAACTGTTAATTTGCAATTTATCTTCACTCTTCCAGAGGCTGGTTCTGAAGAGGATAAAAGTTGATTGCCCAAATATCTTTATGCAAATGATTGACCCATTTCAATTATGGATGAGGACCCTTTATTCCTTTTTTAGGAGATAGAAAAAATATAATAGAAATTAATCATAAGTCAGAAGTTTTAGGCAATATCACCATTAAAGATTATTCTCCAATCTTGGCTTGGAATACTGATGCAATTGTTTCAAAAATCCTTATTCAGACAACTAGAGGACTTCCCAATACAGGAGAATGTTGCCAGGTAAAGTGTACCAGGATTCTGTCTCCTGTTTGCTGTAGTACACGATTCAGTCAGTAACAGTACTCTTAATAAATCTAGCTATGTAACTTGGTCTAAGGATAAGTATATTACAACTTAGAGCTATCTTAAAAAGTGCAGAAAAAAACCATTTGTCAACAGTCCAGTAATCTTTCTATGTAATTATGTGCCAGTTAGTTTTTGCACTCCATTCAAATTGTTCTGTTCTTTGGAAAATGCTACTGGACAAATTATGTTTGGCCAGTAAAGAAACTAGGGAAATCAGTCTACCTGGAATAAAATTAACATGAAATTCAAACCAATGGGAAGCAAATCTAATCTCTTAAAAATGTTTCGTAAGCTATTGCAAAGTTCTTTTTCATGCCTCGGCACTTCTCTGTTTCAGCCAGAACTGAAATCAGAAATGCCAAAATACTGTGAGAAAGGCTGCTCTCGCACTACAGCTGACCTGAATGAAACAAGGAAGCACTGCAAAATCACAAGACAGACTGTTTTTAGGAGATTGCCATCTAATTTCCAGCCTGGAGAAGTTTGGATGAGATCAGGTAAACTCTGGAAACTGCTAAACTTCTGGATGTGTATCTGAACAGAACCACCAAATCTTTGTGACTCATCCTTTACTGATGTCCACATTTTGTGCAGATGAGTATACACAAAATAGATTTACTTTGGGAATGAAAGGAGGAAACACAACATACTACATAAATCAGAGGTTTGCTTGCATTATCCTTCAAATTAGAACTGTACCATACATCCAATTGCACTGATCATAGTGATTTAAATAAAAGAATATGTCCCTGAAGTCACTAGAGCTAAACTGGTTCAACTGGGAGAAGATTTCTGCTGTATCTATGACACTTAGTTAAACTGCAGGCATACTGGGCCTTATTAATCCATGATATAAGCTTCCATTGCTGCAATGATATTTCATTAGGAATAAAGTTGATCCACTAATCCTAGCTTGACTCGTCTTTCTCTTTAATTGCTGGCTTCTGATTTGTACTGGCCCAGTTCATAGTCGTGACTGTGTTGAAATGGTGCTTATGGTCATGGTGGCTTAGCCTCTCTCGGCCGTATCTGTTGTTTGTCTACAAAGCAAAGCTTGACTTGCAAATCTAGTACGGGCAGTACGTAATTTAGAGCTTGAAAATGAAAGTTGTGACCTAGTTTTGCTTGTTAAAGAAACAGATGTGTTGAACGTTGGCATGAGTTTTTGCTAAGAAGTCTTAAGATTTTTATGAAGCTTTAATGATTTTTTGTATATTTCTCATCAACTTGAAGTCTGAAAATGAACAAACACTATGAATAGTGTTCTTTTCTCTTTGAACACTTAGTTTCTAACTAAATCCTATTTCAATTATTTAAATCAGCAAATGTCTACATTAATTTTCTTAAGCAAAATCATAAACTAAAGTAAATTCTTCTGTGTGCATAAGGTAGGAGATTGATATGGGAAAATACCTCATTTATATACTCAGTTTACAAAGTCACAAGGGGTGGGAACTCTCAAAGGACTAGACCGAAATGACACAAAAGTCAGGAAATGACCCCTGCGATGGGATTTCAGAGGCGGCAGATTAGAAACAATGTCTTCTTACAACTTCTGCAACTTTGGAACATAACATCCCAGAACACAGTTGGGGTAGTGGCACCAGCCACCTGAGCTCTGATGAGCACTAGTTTTGTTAAGTACGATCCCAAAGAATACATGTCTGTACATAAAGAGCGGGGAAGCAAAAGCAAGTCACAGCTGACTCTCAGTGCTCACGCCAGCGCTGAAAAGGAAGTCTTCATCCCACTGGACTAATTCAGGATGCAGAACGGGCGTCCTTGGGGAGTTTTGTTCAGGCAGCGAATCCCGTGTTGGTCAGATAGCATGCTCCAGCCAGCGTCGCCGTGGCAGGAGAGTGGTGCGGAAGGGAAGCTGTGCTCCATGCTGAATGGCGTCTTTGTTCACCCCACCGCAGTAGTTACATTCTGCAGGCCCTGCAGATACAACAGTGGCTGTATGAGAGTGGAATGGAAATGAGATGCTGGCTCCCCCGAAAAAGTTCTGCTTTTTTCCATTAAAACTGCAAAGGAATTCTGGCAACCAAAAAATAACCCTTCCTATCAAACAATGTTTTCCTGTCTCTAAAAGCCAAAGGAGCCAAAGGCACAAAGTGAAGCTAAAATACAGTGCAGATGGACATACAGGAACATTTTATAGGTTGGTTACCTTGCCTGCTGGTAAATTAAAGGCAAAAATTATACAGCGGCTGCAAACAACCTGAAAATCTTTAACTTCACCTAAGCCCTAAATAACAGTAGAATTGCAAGGTACCTAGGACTGGTCTGTTTGCTAAACAAGTTCTTTAGTATGTTCCAGTTATAAAGGTACACAGTTTAGTCCTTGATCTGTACATGTTTTTCAGTCTCTTTCTGGGCCAAAATCCCTGTCTGCTAGTAAAGAAGGCTGTTATAAAATGACCACAGGTTCAGTCCTTTCAAGTTGGAGTAAACTGCCAGCAAGCTATGGGACGTCATATTGTCTTCTAACCAGAGGCAGGGAGAATCCTTCTGCTTCTGTTTAGTGGGGATTAGTCTGTTAATAAAGGAACTTCTCATCTGTTTTCGTAATTCATTTTAGAAAAGCAATATTGAAAGCTCTTTTTCATAATTCTCTTCTTCCACGCAGACCTTGCTCATCTTCATAGTGACATAAAACACTGACATTTCTTTAGAAGTAAGGATTTGGGATAGTTTTGTCAGAGAGACCAGAGCTGTATAGCAGATGTGAAGCAGGAACTATATCATACATGATAACTGAACTGTGTTACTACTTGTGGCCCAATTTGCTTTTCTATCCTATTTTATGTAATAAAATGGCAGTTTGTTTGCATTAGCAGAGCTATTTGCTATTGTCATCATTGGTTTGCTCACCACATAGCTGTGATTTGCTTGATTCCAATGCGTGTATTCTAGGCGTAAGGCTCACAGTAGTTTTTCTGACTCATAGTGGTTCCTCAGCCTATACGATTTCTTTTCTAAATGTTTCAGTTAAAAGTACTCATGAAAAAAACCTTACAGTCACGTGGAAAACCTTACAATTTAATTTTGGAAATGCTTATGTTACCGGCCCTTATTCAAACAGGAAGTTCCATTGGTGTAAATAAATACAGGATGTAGTATAGATAGAACTCTGGCTTTGTAACAGTTCACTCACAGGCCCCAGCTGTGTGTTTGCTCAGGGAAACAAAGGCGAAGTAAGAACTCTTATATTCCCCTGCACGCCCTAAGTATTTCGCTAGAGCAAGCACAATAATAGCAACAGTTCTACTTTGCAACCTTTAAGTAGCCATCGACATGTTGACCGGAGCAAAGGCATTCATCACCTTCAAGGAGGTGCTCAGCTGCCCAAAAGATCAGGTCAAAAATATTTAACTGTTCATGAGCACAAAATAACTGAAACTATGCTGTTATGTACATTCAGGAAATACCCTTACAGTGAATTCTCTTAGTGAGGGCTGGATGGAGTGCTTGAGAGGAAATTTTTCTGCCCAATAGACATCAGCATTGTCAGTGAATGGGAATGCAGAATTTGAACCTGAGATGGCAGAATTTCCAGTGGGATTTCTGTGAAACTTTAAAGCTATACTCAAAAAGAGAACTTTTTGAAGGTAACTGATATGTTACTCACTGAGCCTTAAAAATCTGGAACATAGCAATAGCAAATGTATGTTGAACCAAATCCATTAAGGTAGCTATTGAAGACTGCAACTTAAACACATGTTCATGTCCATCCCTGGTAAGTATTAATGTCCTAAGCTACATGAATATTATGACTATCCGTGGAGAGAAGTTGAACCAAAATAACAAAGTAAACAAATGGTAAATATCCATTTTTAGCAGTACATCTAGCAATTCTTTCAACTTAAGAACAAGTTGAATGCTAGACATTTGTAACTCAATGCTAAAAATCTGTAGCTCCTAAAGACACATAAAGATAAAATACAACCTGAAAGAATAAAGCAAAGCGTTCTTCATAAACTGGTGCAATCAGTAACATATTCATGCTAACATCTGCTACAGTATCTAACACAGATCATTTTTTGAACAGTTAAAAGCTTTATTTGCTTATTAACTTCTGGGTACTTTTCTACACTTCTTATTTACCTAGAGGCTAGAAATGTAGAACAAAGCCAAGCCTTTATTTGCTTAGCAACCTATCAAGCAATTGCACAGAATTATTTTTAAGTAGGTCCAATGGCAGCTCTTTTGAGTTGCGTGTCGAGTTTTTGTTTACCTTGCTGTTACAGCAATAATAGCAAGGTGGGGTCTTATTCACTCAGTAGGTAGGACCCTAAAATTCTGAGTGCTTCACTGTTTACTAAGTCACTGGACACGAGTGCTGGGTTGGACCATGTTTACCCAAATCCTGGTCCACTGACAACTAGGTGTGGCTTTGTTGGACTGTTACTCATACAGCTTCGACAGAGAAGCTCAACTTCTTAGCTGAAGTGCTTTAAGGAAATTATAGAGACATGCAGGGATGAACTAATACTTATTTATGGCAATATGTATTAATTGGGAATGTTTTACTTATGGGAACTATATCTGGATGCAACGACCAGAGGCCGGAAATTAACAGGCTGTGACAAAGAACAAAAATATCTATTTGTGCTAACTTTGAGGGCAGCAGTTAAATAAAGGGAACATCTGTTTATCAAAGGCAATGTGCTGCTTCTAATTAAACCATCATCTTACTTGATGCTAAATTAGTAACTAGGGATGCAGATCACACCATTAAACAGACAAACTTTAAGACTTCTCTCTCCAGTCTGCTATAGTGTCAGAGAAAAAAACAAAAGTTCTCATTTCATATTTTGAATAGGTGTTGTTTCATAATTGTGGTTGTAAGACTGAGAGAGACATTATGTAATGCATTTCTTGCTGCAAGGTATGTTTAAAGTTCCAGCTTAATAACTTAGGGGAAAATTTAACTGAGTAGGAGTTTAGCTGTTGTGACCTTTAACCAAGGAAAGTTGTCATATTGTTTACAAGACAAGAATTTTCAAATACTTTGAAGAATGATGAACAGATTGAAGTGCTCTAAGTATTAGTTATGATGATAAGGCCTGAGCCTTGGAAGTAAATTACAGCTCTGAATGTCTCATGTCCTTCATCTAAAGTAGTTTCATGGCATGTCTGATCTATTCCAAAGGAATTATGACATTTCCAAGAAAAAAGGAAAGTTTTTTTTAATAGTCATCATCTAAAGCAGTAAATCATGACAGGATTTTTTTTTCTTTTTTCTTTTTTTTTTTTTTTTAAATTCCCAGAATGCTTATTCATACAGAAAAAAAAGGAAAAAAGTTCTGGAATCTGTGTTCTGTTCTCTGACAGTACTTGGCAGGCAGGTGTGACGTTTGAAAATATATTAGAAGGCCTCTGTTTTGGCAAAGCTGATATAAAGTGGCTACAGAATACAGTAAACATTCCTCTTTTCCCCTTCCCTTCCCTCACCATGAGAAACATTCTGTATATCCAAATCTACAATAACACAGAAGGTCATAATACAGAACATAACTTAAGGACACTACAGATCCAAGCATACAGTTTTCAAGAAGTTGATAAAGTCTTTAATTTTAACAGTATGATGTCCTGATCTACAGCTATTTCAGCCTGCTTTGGAGACTGCCTGCTTCAAACCCTACCCAAGCAATGGTGAACTTCTACCCTTCTGTGCCTCCTATTTTCAGGAGAACATGTCTGTCTCAAAGCAACAGCCATATACAAACCTATGATTGTCTTCTGTGATGCTGTTGCTGTTCACAATGACGGCATCAAACCAATACACGCAGCTTTTCCTTTGGTAGGGTCAGCCCTTGGGATACCAAGAAATTTTTAGGGTTTCTTTGTCTTATATATGTCCAAAGCCATGGTGATCAAGATACCACTTTCTACCCATGCTGGCGTTCTTAGGTTTATTTTCTGTTAAACTAATGTCTGAATTTGTGCAGTTTCTACATTTTGTTTTTTTGTTTCAAGAAACCATAATCTGATACCTTTAAAGAGCAGCTCACAAAATATTAAGAGATCCTTTTAAAGCTATCTGGAGGGGATAGAAATATACTGTACAAGTACCATGTATGAATAATCTTAACTACTGACTGCAGAAACCTTTTCTCTGTAGCTGCTCTGGTGGTCACAGTCCATGCTCCATCAAACCTCATAGGCTTATTTAAAATCAGATTTTTTACTAGACTCTGCTGCTCTGTTTATATTTGCAAAACACTCCAGAACGGTTACCTGGAATCATAAAGTCTCTCCCATCCTTGTATTAAATTTACAAATCACACCTTTTTTTAGTTTAATAAGAATCTGCTTTCTTGGACACAGTTTACAATTCAGTTATTGGGTTAGCATTCTTCTCCTATAAATACAGCCTCCTCCTATAAATGAAAGAGGAATAGTAAAAATGAATAAAGTGAAACTTTCCATGGTCAGGGATTAAGGCCAAAGTCATCATCTTCTCTCTGAGTATACTGACAATTAATTATTATTAATGCCTGTGATGCAGAAAGTACTGGCCTCCACTTCTGATGAAAGAAAGGTACTATAGCCTGAATTTGAAGTATTCATGGACAATTTAGTTTTGAACTATCCAGTTCATTAGCATTACCTTATTGCCTCTCTGAGGCAGCATTTTTGTTGCGACTAACTCTCCATATCTGTTGAACATCTTTGCATACTAATTCTCCCAGGTTGCTAGTTTGATGACTTTGATTAGACACATCTTTTCTCTTTACAGTTCCTCACCCCAAGAAATCTGTTTCCTTGTTATGTTTGGTTTCTTAGCTAGTCTACTTTTACACTCAGAACACCATTTTTGTTCTGGTACTATGTGCTGTTCAGAAATTACTCTGAGCCAAAGAACTGAAGGACGTCTGCTTCATTAACCATCTCAGTTCTTACTAAAACACATTGCATAATTTAAGTCTCTGCACAATATAACAATCCATTCTCTCCGGCTTATGCCAGAGCTTTATAAAGGTTCTGTTCCCCACAGGATGAGAATATATATATGTACAGAATATCTTGTAATGAAGAATTCACAAGGATGCAAACATGAGATTCAGAATAAAAACTTATGTAACTTATTTAATTATTCCTAGAAATACATGATGGCAGCTCAGAATTGATAAATACCTGCCTGATCCATTTTTCATAAAAGGAAATTTTATCTTGGTTCCATTGATCAGCAAACATCCTTTGGAAAGTGGGATTTGGATGGAGTGAAAGGTGAGAAAACATACTAGAACACTGAGCTTCTAAATCTCATGTGCTCCAGGAACCAGGCAGGTGATTGGTAGCAATGGAAATGGTAAAGTTTGAGGTGGACAGGGTTAATAGCATAGTTTAGGGGAGTCTTTTTATATGTAAATGTATTTTTCGAGGTGTAGAATGGTGATTTGACTCTATAATATACATTTGCTAGTGTGCTTGCTATTACTTCTCTTAATGGTGGACTGATTATTTTTTTGTACAGCATAAAGGACATGTCATTTGTGTCTGCCTATTGAGCTGAGCAGCGAAGGCAGAGCTAGCAGACTCATTATCACAGAAGACATGCAAAATTCACAACTCAGTTCCCAATTGTGGGTTCATCAACAGTAACAGTACCTTCCTCTTTCCACTTCCTCCGTACTTTTGTTTCCTTGGGAAGGAAATACAGGTGTATAGGCTAGAAATCACAGCTCATTCCAGGCTCTGATCTGAATAGCTGCAGGACCAGGATTGTTGGGTAAACTGTGGAACATACTTCAGGCTAGACACAGACGAATAAAGGCTCCACCCAGTTCAACAGCAAGTGAGACGAAATGTTTCTTCTGGGAGGAAGGGAGGAAGGATTTGTGGAGAGATAGTTAAGCGCAGTACACTGTGCAAATGCATACATACAAAAATCTGCACCAAAGCAATTGATGGCTGGATCCCTATTATGGTTTTGTACACCAAGATGAAGAGAACAAAAGTAACATGGGAGTACACAGTGAATATTCTCAATAGACAGACAGTACTGCATACCATGAAATGTTTGCATGAATCAAAAAAACCCATTTTTGTTAATCTGTAAGTGATAGTATCAATTTAGCTCATAGAAAGACAAGCTGCATGTAAGGTACCAGATAATACTCAATAGATAAAATTTCTGAACAAAAAGTATTCACTGCAATATAAAATCTGGATTTGGAGCAGTATTTAGTGTTGCTAGTGTCACAGGGAAACACATACTGAAACACGTACTGAAACATATACATAATATATATATCAAGACATGTTGATGGATAAGCTTTCCATAAATATGTTCTCACAACATTAAAGACAGAGCTGAAAAAAGCCAAATCAAAAGCAACAGATGGCCAAACAATCTCACGTGAGGAAAGGAAACAGCATATTCAGAGCAGACAGGAATTTACGTAAAAACATCATAACTGCTGTTCAAAGCTCAGACTTGGACATTAGAGAATCATTGGTATGCTCTACCTGATGATGGAAATGTATGGATCACTACAAAAAGTAACCAAGGCAAGGATAAATAAAGAGTAGAACAGCTCCGCTGAAACTCTCCCTGTGCTATTCGTATTCTTGATGGAATGAGTCTGGTTCAGAGAGGGAAGAGTGTTCATGACACATCTGGAGAATATGAAGCATTGTTTAGCATTTAGTACTATGTAAAGGTACGGAAAACCATGGAACTTAGGCTGTGTTTGATATTTACTGGAAAAAGAGATGTAAGACCTAACATCAGATTTCCTTCAGGAATGTAGCAGCAGATCAAAAACCTAACACTGGAGAGAAGCCTCACCAAATAATTATTTAAAGAATGAAAAAAGTTTATAAACACAGAGTACATGACAGTTCCATACACAGGAAGGAAGCTTCTACAGAACATGTTTCAAGGTAATGAAAGACAGCTCTGAGGGATAGAAGAATCTCATGCACAAGTCTCCCCTATCTACTGCTGCACATATTCCCACATTTGAAATGAAAAGTTAGTCACACTTTGTGATAAAGACAGAGACATCCTTGTGTGCTGCCTTGAGTTTGACAATGAAAGGACTTGCCCAATCTGTGAGAAAGAGTTGGACAAGACTCCCACGCAGAAGCCAGTACAATGTCTCGGGAGGCAGTGAGCATTGACTGGACTGCATGGCCTTTTTGTTTTGTTCTGGTGTTTTTGTCGGGGGTTGTTTCTTCTTGTTGTTTTGTTTTGTCTTGTTTTGTTTTGTTCAGCTTTTGGACTATAAATTTTTTAGATCTTTTGTAGGCAAAAGAAAAGTTTATGCAAAGGGGGAAGAGTCCATACTTCAGAGTTTGGGCAACAGGAACTCTTACCACATCTCTTTTAGAAATGGCAGGCATCGACATGGCTTCAGCATGTCTGCAAAGGTCTGATGACTGAATCAAAGTATACCATTACTGGCTGTTATAAGAAGATGTGAAACTGATTCCACATAATTATCATCAAGCTAAGACTGTCTATTTTACCATGCACTTATTCAAAAGGTCGAGCAGGAATTTGGAGACAATCTCTGCAGTGATATATACAAGATATGGCTGGAAAACTCAAGCAAAAATTAATTTCAGTAATGTGGTAGGTGACCGCATTTTCAGTACCCAAACTAAACCTGAAGCTTAGAAATGCAACTGTGTCCATTCCTTTCAAAACAATAAACTTCTATGCATTCGAAATGAACAGAAAACTATGAACTTAAAACTGTGTTTACCAACATAGCAGTGCTGTAAATGCAAATGTTCATACACTCGGCACAGTAATTGCAGTAATCTGTCCTCTAGTATATTGAATATGCTTTTATGATGGGATAATATTGTGTTATAAATTTATGCCTTTTGATACAGTTAAACAATGAAAATATTTTAGGGTTTTTTTTATAATGAAAAAACATTTTAGCATGATAAGTGGTTGTTGTTGTTCATGTCAAGATTACCACTGAGCAACCACTCAAAGTTATTACAACTAAGAAATCCTGCAAGCAGACATCTCCAAAATATACCACCAAAATTTTTACCTCACATGGATGAATCAGCTTATTTTTTTAACCTTCTTTTATTAACTAACACAATGATATATAGTAGGTGAAGATTTTCAGTGATGCTAGTAGTTTCATCTTTTACAATTAGTGTGTGTTTTAAACAAATCTGCAAAGAAATAAAAGTTTAAAATGTACTTGGCTGTATTGACTTTTGTTTCTCAAAAGCAAAAGTGAAGACAAGGTAGGCCTCGACTCAGTTACCCGTCACACTTAACTTTGTCCCTCAGATAATTCTATCCCATTCAACAAAGCAGCATACATTTCTCCTGTCAACATTGATACACTTCAATGTTAACCCTGTGCTATCTGAAACCTTAAGCTGGTGAATCTCTTTTTTGGGTTTACATCTACAAATGAACCTGAGAAAGATAATGACAGTATTTTTTAAAAGCATACTCAAAAACGCAAGTCATTTCAACTACTTTCAGCTATGAAGAGGTATGTGTGTAGTCAACCAGCTGTCTCTGCTCATGGTAGGGGCAGGGAAAGAGAGAGATGGCAATTCATTTCATCTATGCTAGACACTTCTCTTCCGATGGGATGAATCACCCTTTGGGAGTCACTACCTTTCTTCATTTACTACAGAAGTGCAGATGACTAGCTTAAACTCAATACCTAAATTTAGATTGTTAAAATTAGATGGGCTGCATTCCGCTTTCATTCATTCATTTAATTAATCCAGTTAAAAGAATGATCTATTAGTTTTACTGGAAAAAAAGTGGTGCAATTTTGTTGAAAGCTGTGATAATACTGTCCTGCCTTGAACAGTCTGGAGTTTAAGTAATGTGTGGGTGAAATGAAATATCATCACCATTTTACACACAGGGAATTTGGGAATGCAGAAGGACTATGTGAATCATTCTAACTTACACAAAAACTTTGTGTCAGAGTAAAAAGACAGAAAACATTACTCAGTTCTTCAACAGAGCTCCTGTACTTCCGTTCACAGATAGATACAATATCTGATGTAAAAATTCTGTTCTGTTATAAACATACTTGCAATGGCTTGGACCAGAGCTATCTAAATGGTCACTAATCTCTCAGCACTCCTTAAAGTAGTTACAGTCAGCCTAAAAACTTGAGCCTCCACTTGAATGCTAGAAGCCTGATGACACCAAGAAATCCACTGTGTTGCGTTTACCGAACCAACAATTGCTGCATAGACTAACTTGTACATTCTGGACTGTATTTATCTGCAAAAATCCATATTATTTTTTCACCTCTGATATCCAGAGCCTTTTCTACCTGTATGTGAAAAAATTTGCTTTAATCAAGGTTAGTAACAAAATGACAGTGGCATGTGTATGTTGCCCATCTGAATCTTTTCTTTGTATTGCCTATGTATACCCAAATATTCAGAATGTATGAGGCAGAAAAGTTGCATTTTGGCAGACAGCTTGTGTAAACCACTGGATCATTTGCAGAATGGCATTAAAATGCATTTACAATGGAGCCACAGGCAATCTTTCATCAAATCTAATACATGCTGCTAAACGCACTATCTTGAAGACCATCTGATAACAATCAACTTGGTCGATAAGGCTTACTTTTACTCAAAAACTGGTTAGGACACATTTATTACAGTCACAGTTGGCTATAATCATAATACGCCTATATTTGTGCCATGTTATACTCGTGGTCCTTATCATTACTTGGCATTTATTCTTTACTCTGCTACATAGGCAATCTAGCTAATGATACTGTCTTACTTTTCTGTGATCTTTTTTGTCAGCTTTTTTTTCAGCATCGACATTATCACAGACAGCTGATTTTCTAAAAGAGGTGACAGAAATATTCTGTGTATTTTTCTAGCCTCATGATCTTTGTCATTCAAAATAAAATAAAATAACCATCTATACTCTCAAAGATGCAGTAAAGTTTCTTGTTCAAGCCAAACACGAAAATGTAGGATCTTTTGGGTGCTCTGTCTACCTCTCTTAGACTTAGCGTATGTTACTTACTATTTTTTATATAATTTTGATATCTTAATGTATAACATTGTGTAGTTAAATAAAATATCATTTCTCATGTGTTTGCTCCCAATATTCTCACAATATGGTAGCAATTTTTCATTTCAGAATACACCATCTGTTTCTTCTCTTTTGCTTGGAGGGTCCAGTTTATGCAGTCACACATATCAAAACTGCAAATCCATCTTTGTACCAATAAGACCTTGATACCCTGATAGACTCTGAGATACTCTTTTTTGTCAATTTGTCCTTGCTTTCACTAACACTGAACATACAGTAAGTAATATCTTTTAGATGCCAGTAAAATGTTTCTCTTCTCAAATGTTACCAACAGATTTCAGATCATCCATCAAAAGCAATTTTTACATGTGTAAAACACGGATGGCTTCAGTGAGAGCCAACAATCCTGCATAAACCCTTCATTTTAGATGAAAACAGTCTGCAAAGCCACCAGCTACTGGTAACACTATCATGGTTATTAAATTCCACAGTAAAGGTGAGCAGATATTTTAAAAAAAACAGTATTGGAAGAAATTAAACCACCAGTGATCAAGTGAGTGAAGAGATTATGAACTTCCAACAGAATACAGTTATGTAAGATGAACTGCACAGGAAAAAACCCCAACTGTTTCATATTGTCTCTTCTCATCATATTATAGCGCTCTTGGTTCTGTTTTGGCAGATTTGAATGTTCTGGGATCTACCCAGTTTCCTCAGGAACCTGGGCTGCAGAAACCCGCTACACCCTTACCCTGGGCAGAGAGGTACATGTGTTCCACTCCAAGTTAACAATCTCTTTTAGACTAGAATTTGCAATGCAAATATCGCAACACGAAGTTGACTGGGCTATCTAGGGATTTATACAACTACTGCGCTATGCTTTAACCTTCACGGTTAGATCTTGGTGCATTTTTCCCTGTCTACAATGGCTACCTTAATTCTATTTTTCTCAAAGTTTTGAAATGCAAAAGGGCCAACTGCAGCATTTTTATTCCAAAAGATGCACTTAAATGAAAAACAAGACTCTCTTAGTGCTGAGACTTCTGAAATCAGAAACGTGTACTAATGTTATAATCCGCCTTTGTTATGCTCTGCATCTATTTCTTACTTGCTCATAGGTGAGCCTTCTTGAGTCACATCTGATTGCTCTGTTTGCCCATGCATAGTGTACTGTGGGATATATCTTTCCAAATTGGAAAGCGTACAGAGAAAAATCCATGAAAAATGAGCTGAGGGGTAAGAAGCATGACTGACAACAATAGATTTAATCTATCAATCTATTCAGCTTATCAGAAATAAGTTGGAGAGATGACTGTGATGTGTGAAAAATACATTGATAGCTAGCTATAAACAGTTATTTAATCTGATTAAGAAAGCTAAATAATTACTAGATAAAAAAATAGTGGGCTATTAAGCTAGAAACTTGATCACTGCTTACAGATCTCTTTTTTTCCAAAAGCTTATAAATATTAGGGTGAAAACACACATGTAAAAATTAAGCCTTATGATGTCTTGATGATAAGAGCTCAGACTTGATGATCTAATGGTAGCTTCAAAATTTTATACTATTGAAAACAAATGTAGGTTCTGTTATATTATGTGGATGTCAAAAAAAATCCATACCATCCACCATTAATGATGCACTACTCACCTTCCTCATCACTATCCACAATTGTACGTTATATAACGTGAGTCTTAACAGCAATGGGTTGCTGTCAGATCTAGTCAGATCAGGTCAGACCAGATCAGGCCAGACCTGATCTTCTAAAACTGTAAAGCACTGACTTATTTTCTATTTTGGCTTCTGCTTCAGATACAGAGACATTTGGATGGGATCACAATCCACCAAAAATCTACAGTAGTGTTTCCACCCTTCATCCCCCCCTTAAAACAAGCTTTCAATCTGGCTTAAGAAAAGACAAATTTTCATTTAAGATCTTTAGTGCCTGTCAACACTCCCGAACAAGGAGCCATTTTCCTTACTTAGTGTCAAGGACACACACACACGTGATCTACATCCTAATCCCTCCTCTTCAACTGTACCAGCTGTACTACTTATAGAGTGAGTGAAGCCATAAGGGCAAGTTTGCCAGTCATACTTCAAATATTGTGTTATTATATATGTACTTTGATTGGAATTATTTGTAATATTGAAAAAAGGGGGCTAGTCCATTGCTATATTGGAGCAAATAACGTGGAAGCATTACAAGACTACTGTATTGAAAAAAATACATTCATAGACTGGTCTAATATCACTGTATGGTGAATATGGTACACATCTCCCATCATTGACATATTTCTGCAATATATTGATATAACAGGAAAAACAAACACAGTTAAACTAATACATTTTAAACATAGTTTAAGCATAGCTCTGGCCACATTTACAGTATAAAGAAGTTTTCACTTCATTACAAGATTTATTTTGGTTGACTTAATCTAATTTTCTAATTTTTATCACTTATTATTTTTATTCCTTTTTAATCTCTTTCCAAACACATTAGGATATTTGTAAATGATAGTGAGGGCATCATAAGGTATCCAAGCACCTTGAATTACTTTGTGGGGATAACCAAAAATGCAGATGATTTTTCAAAAGGCATTTATGCTAAAGAGTGTCTGTTTATTTTTTGTAAGTCCTCCTCAGATGAAAGGATTCTTGTAGTGTGAGAGCTCCATGATAAATAGATTGTATATGCATCATATGCCATATGACCTCCTGGTAAAGCATAAGACTAGCAGGTAGAAGCTTCCCGGGTTGAAACCCCAACCAAGTTAATAACTCATGTGTACATTAGGGCACGTCACGTGATTTTGTCATGCTTTTAGTCAATGGTAGTGAAACCTGGCTGAATAGGAGAACTGAACGAATTTCTGATAAACATTATATTTTGATTTCTAGAAATTATCTGACTTGGGAGAAAACGTTTGATAATTAGCTAACACTGGCAAACTTTTAAAGTTTTTGTAAGCACTTGAGACTGTCTTGGAAATTCCTTATACTCAGTCATGAGTAAGCATTTTATGTTTCATTGACAGAAAAGGTTCACTTCACTCAGCCTTTCAAGAATCCATAAACTTGAATGCCAAGTGGTACTTTATCAGTTTTGGAACTTGAAAAGATTATTCTAGATTTCTGTAAGAAGGGAGATGCACAATTGTTCATCCATTCTTTTGTTATAACTCACCTAGATTACTGGAAATCTTTTTAGAAATATCCCACAGAATATTTACATTAATTCTTGCAGTTTTATAAAGTTTTCCATAAAATTTTTAAATACAGTGTCTTCTCATACAGGAGAAATTATTACACCGACTTCTCCTGTCACTGTAATAAGGACATTGATTATGTTAAAGGTCGTTTCCAACCTTAATGATTCTATGATTCTATGATTAATAAATGTATCCTTTATGTTTAAGGCATTTGTCCTTTCTACTAAATGCTGCTTACAAATTTTCTGATTTAGCAATGACCTCTACTACTGGTTCTCTTCCTGAAACACCCAAGCCAGCTATTAACTTCTGCCAAGTCATCTACCCACAATTCATTAAGGGTTGCGATGCCTAAAATAGTGAAGCTTGGTAATTTCTGGGCATGATTTCATTTGTTTATGTATTTTCAAAATCTACCATTTGAAAATATTTTATAAGAAAGCAGGGAATATGAAGGAAATACGACAGCTAAACACGAACTGGGCTTCTGAGTCATAGACAAAAGGAAGCTACGATCTTCTTTTCCACTCACTCCTGCACTCAGTTCTAGGGAAGACAGCGCATAAAGAAGACGGAGGAGCAATTCAAAAGCAACTGGCTATAACCCATGGCTCTCTGTCAGGATGCTTGCCAGTTCCATATTATCTGTAAGAAATGCCTTTGCCGAAGCATGTCTCATTGGTGCAAGGTGCAACTAACAAGTGCAAAGTTTTCCTAGTATAAATGTGTCAACAGCATAAATGATGGCAAAAGCAGTATGTATTTTGGGCAGTTCTGACACAGAAACAGGCCAAGACAATTATATGAGCATTTTGTATTTTTGCCCTTTTCTGGAAAAAAATAAATTACTTTGGACTGCCCCGTAGTCACAGACAAATACATAAATTTGATAATGGATTTTCCATATTTACAATCCTTAAAACAGAAGCCTTTAACATGTCATAACATAAGATGGCATGCTTAAATCTACCTTGAAAAAAGCGCTGAGATTATTCTTATTTCTCAGAAATGCAACCTCATTAGCAAGAATTTATGTAAACCATAAAAGCATATACAGATATGGATACAATCAATCTCTGATTTTCTTAGTTTGTAGATAAGTCACAACTTTAAATAGTGTTCATCACTTGAAATTCTGTTTTGGCCACATTTTTATGAATAGTTAGTGATCTATCATTCATATGTAGCTCATTGACAGTATGTGATATTTTATATTCAAAATGATTGATTCTACAGATTATGGGATAGACATCTGTATGAGCTAGTCAGTTTTCATTTGTTTTAGAATCAGATCTGTGTAACTAACACTTGCAAATATAAATGCAAAATTTGATGTATTAAATTAACTTTTAACACTGTGATTGAATAATCATAGCAACATGAATACTGATTAGAACATCTATCGTGTATACAAAAAATCTCAGAAATCAATAAATTAAGCTAAATATTAGTTTTTCTCCAGAAAAGTAGAAAGTTTATAACATTTATCACCAGAAAAGTGCTCTTCCCACTACATTTTGCTTTGTCAGATCTGCTGCTCTATGCACTTTGAGATATCAGCATGACAGGAAATACAAAGGAAGCTAAACTTCCTCTGTAGCCTTGCAATTTCAAATACGCAGAACACAGATATAACGACAAAACAAAATCGATGCTTCTCCCTTTGATTTCTCAGGACAAAATCTATTTCCTAAGCCAGTTTTTGAAAACTCTCCAGTTTTCACATTTGTATTTATGGCACATAATGCTCCACAAGGAGATGGAATTAGGCTTGAGAGACTGCTTTCTGGCACAAAAAATGTATTACCATAGCTATTTATTTATATTGCTGTCACGTGTAAGAGTCCTAGTCTAAGACCATGTCCCAGTTGTGCTTGATGCTGTTCAAGCACGAACCCAAAACAATACCTTTCCCCAGCTACAGTGTAAAGATGAAATAAGAGACAACAGAAGTATAAGTGAAACGATGCGACAGTATTCTTCAGAAACGCAGATGGCAGTTTCAGCCACTGAACCACATCCCACCTTTGATGGTTTTGAAAGAGGATAACACATTAGCATGCATGACCATTTGTGGATGATTGTGGGGACTTCCTCTCAAGCATGAGAAACAGCATGAGAAAAAACATAAATATGTAAATATGTAAAAAATGTTTCTGAGTCAAATGGAAGCTAATGTCATGGACCAGTTAAAGGCAGGATCCCATATCCTCAGGTTGTGAGGTGGAGCTTATAAAGAGCTTGAAAGCTGGATGCAAATCATTTGAGTCAGTACAGAAGCTTAGACATGGTCAAGCACTGAACTAGGGAAGTGATTTTGCAAAAATATCCTGTGTAGATGCTCAGCTGTAAAAACCTGCATAGGGAAAAGTGTGAGAGATGTCTGAAAGCAAAAAATGCATACAACATGACGGAAATAGGGGCAAGAGTTTGCTGTGTGAATGGACGGAATTATGTTAATTATGAACAAAACCTACGCACTGAACTAATACGAAAACTTGTAGAGAGGTCAGAACTGAAAAAAATGCTCAGGTTAGCAGCTTGAACACTCAGGATGTGGTATTGCTCAGGATGAATGGCAAAAGAAGTAGTGAGGAACGCTGTGGGGAAAGAATAATAAATTCTGGTTAGATCATGGTGAGCCTGAGCTGAATCTCCATGGATACATGAAGGCGAATTTTTAGTTTGTATTGGAAAGAAGTTTGTAGTAACCAAAAGGCAGGTAATTCGTATGAAGCATCAGTGAAGCAAAGTATTTGAATTTGTGCTTATGCGTTAGGTTGCCATTAGTTAAGGTGCAAAGTGAGAAGAAAAATGAAATTCTGAAAAGACTGTTGTTGAGGACATGTGAAGAATGTCTTGAGAGCATGCAGTTCAAAGAAACTCTCATTATGCCTGTCTCAAAGCAGCAAAGGAGGACAGGATTTCAAGAGGCACATGGATGATATTTTTAAAAAAGGCTGCCAAGTCACAGAGAATGAAGATGTAATACTAATCCTGAGTTTTAGATAGGAAGATGTAAGTATAGGCTTATCTGGGAGCACTTTCACTAGAGTACCATAGCAAGAAACTAGAGAACATCTAGCACAGAACTGGAAGAAAAAGTATAGAGCCTCAATTGTTCAGATATAATACATGAATATTTGTTGAGCTTAGTGATAATGGATGAATGACATCAAGTTGGAGTGGTAACTAGGAACAAAACAGTTTTTTTGGATGGGAAACATACACATGAATATATTGTGTATGAGATACTGAATGAGAGTGAGAAATAGAGAAAAAAGGCAGGAATAGGTGGGATGGGAAGGAGATGGATGCATGCACTGGGATGCGTAGAGAAATTGGAAGAGGAGATACAAAAGATGAAAGTGTAGAAAGAGAATGGTGAGAAGTTAGGCCAAGGAAAGAGGGAAGGTAATTTTGCATTTTGTTGCCCTCATTTTTTATAGGAAGAGTTGTAAAGGCAACAGAGAGAGAATTAAAACAGTAAGCAAAAAAGAGAGAATTGGACCTCTGACTGTAGATTTGTGAATTAATTAAACTAAAAAAGTAGTCCATCTTTCCAAAGGAAAAACTACTTAAGATGAAAGAACAGTGAAATTGAGAAAGTCTGGGTAGTAAGGCAGAGGTATTAGGGACTCAGCTTGCACCTGCTGAGGGCCCTCATCAAATCTTAGAGGCTTTCAACTCCTGCTAAAGTGTTGGTTAGCAGAAAGTCTCTAAATGGGAAAGATACTGCAAAAGACACAAGAAAGGAGGATCTCACCTTAGTTTGTGTGCTCACAGCGTACAAAAAAACCAGCTCAATGAAAATCTGAGGACCAAGGGAGCAGCTGCCTCCACCAGCCTCCCAGCAGGACCCATACCACCTGTACCGCTATGATATTACAAATTTCTGGTCCCTCAGAGAGGTATCTCCATATCTTTGTTGACACGTCTTCAACATATTCAATAAGTGACTGTATTTGCAACATGAATAAAATGCAATCAACTGCCATTTACTACCAGAACGACAAATGTTTTCACTTAACCGCGGAGTGCTGAGAGTTGTCTTCCCAAACTTAGTGACCAGCATTCTGGTACAGCTAAATTCGTACCTGATTCAAATCAATGTACTACATATTCAAGCAATTCAGGCACTTAGCAATAAATTGCATCAAGATTCTTATAATAGATTAAAGAAACAACAGAACCTCAGCTGCCAAACATCACAGTGATAAAAGAAGAAAACATATTAAGTTTATGTTAAACACATATACTTACTGCCTTCTGTAGTCAAACATTAAGACTATCTAACATTTCTGGAGGTAGATGGGCAAAATACTGAAAGCAGAAGTGGAAAAACTCGTGGACATGTAAATAAAGAAGTGCTTGAAATACATTTGACTTTATTTATGTCGATATCTGTAAGTGTGCACTTCATATTCTGCATTAATTCTGTTGCTCGAACTCAGTCAGGACTAGTCTTGGGAAAATCTACCCTATCTAAACTTAATGTGATTGGCCTGAATCTTAGTGTATGTATAATGGACCAGCTAGTTAAATAGCTTCCATACTAACTTCTGAAGTAACTGTTCTTTAATAAAGTGGTCAAGTTTTAGGCACTCAAATATACTGATGCCTTTGGCTTTTTACAAACAAAATGTTTCCTGAAAGCTAATATATTTATTCTTTGAAAAGGGAGAGTATCTACTACTTAATTATTCTGTGTGGACTGTACTAGACCTTGTAACAATTAAAAGTAGCCCTGATATTGCCAGGGATTTGTACCACAATCCTTGACATCACATTAGAATAAAGAGTACAGAAAAGATGAAGTCCAAGCCACAAGTCCAATCTAGAGAGCACCGTCATGATGCTAAAGGAAATCCTGTATGTAAGTATAACATATGCCAAAGGTACAAAATCATGCAGCATAGGCCTCATTTGGCATGCAAAATTTACATCATTTTAACTAGTAAATTAGATAAATTAATCATGGTGAAATTTTGCTCTTCAATGACACTAAATTCTGTAAAAGTTTAAAAAATGCATGTGCAGAAAAGAGCATGTGAACTTACATGTTTCAAGAAGAGACTAAATTCTTTTTCACTTGGGATAAAATATATAAAGATTCTGCAGAACTTACACCTTACCCTGCTATTGCAAGAAGCAGTTCTTACTCTCTAGTTGAAATATGGGTGACAGGACAAAGGGAGTGGTCAAAGATTATAAAACAGCACGGAGAATCAATTTATCTGTTGCCAGATCAGCAGAGCTTCCTCCCCAGGGATAGGCACTATCTAGTTTTGCCTTGATCCGTTGCGAATCGTTGCTTGGTAACTTGAGCTACTTCCCTTTCAGGTCAGTTTTTATTAGATGAAAACCTTTTAATTACAAGCTTGACTGCTACCATATTTTTGTTGTACAAAAGTATGACCCCAAATGCTTACATAAACAATGTGTAATTCCAGGCACTGCTTTCCCACTACTACTTCTACACCTATTTACTGTCAGGATTTCCCCTATCTGAATCGTTCAACCTATTTGTTAGGCTAAAGCAGCGGCTTTGAAACGAATAGCTAACCATTCTTGCCTTCTTCTGAGAAATTTTTCTGACCATCTCCCTGTTCATGGGATGCTTTCTGCTCTATGCCAATCAGGCTTCCACCCTTTGCACTGAATGTGTTCCTTCCTTCTTCTGGCACCTGCCTAGAGAAGTCTTCACTGGGAATAAAGTGTAGCCAAGACATTGTGGGTTAAAATCCTGATCTTACCACTGCACACTATTTACTGTGTTCCTTCCTTCTTCTGGAACCTGCCTAGAGAAGTCTTCACTGGGAATAATGTGTAGCCAAGACATTGTGGGTTTAAGTCCTGATCTTACCACTGCACATTATTTACTGCCCTAATTAGAAATGTTGTCTGTTTTTCTTGAGAGTTTCCCGTATCTTTCCAGTAATATTAAAGGGTCAGAAAACTCAACCTACCTGTGAGAGGCACAAATTAAGAGCTCTGATTAGGTCTTTCTGGCCAAGCTTTAGTTCGAGATTCAACATGCCACATTTTTCACAAAGTGAGGCTCACACCATGTTTGAACAGAACACGGGAAGGAACAGAGCTAGGAAAGGAGACGTGTGTGCCTTACTGAGTCTTGCAATAATCAGGGGAGATTTCCTGATTCCTTAGTGAGGTCAAGTTATTACCACAACAGAGCTCTCCGCTAGCATGAGGCAGCTCCTCCTCCACTCCACATGGCACCGGAAGAGTAAATGTCACGCTACCATATGTGAGGCTGTATATTTCCAAAAGCTTTCTGAACTGGCACAGCTTGCAGCATAAAGGAAATATTTTTTTTCCTGCACATAATATATATTAGGACATAAGGACTGTTTGTGGTGACTTGATGAAGCCCCAGCTGTGTGTCACTGGGTGTTGATGCATTGCTATCATGTCTGTCAGTCTACCAGCATACGCGAGTACTGATGCCGGTGATTCATGTCCACAGCCCGACAATAACATAAAATAGCATTCTCCTACCGGCACTACCATATTTACTTTGCAATCAGTCTGCTTTTCTGGTAGAGCATTACAAGAGCCAAACATGGAGTAATTTACTGCACGAGTTACATTGCAGGCCCACATGTGGAAAGTCTTTATTCTTTTCCCTTTGATCATTATCCAACTTCAGTCACAGCAAACATGACTCAATATGCAAAAAACCGCTTCTAATAGTACTTATAACATACAACAGATTATACAACCAAATTTACCTCAAATGGTTTAGAAGTTGCCTAGCTACGGGATTGGAAAGGTTGAGGAACTCCCTGCTAAAGTGACAGGAAATTAAGCCGCTGAGCATTTGAGGACTGAAGCTTCAAGCTCCACCTAGTGACAATACTTTACCGTTGCCTTTACAGACAATCCCAGGGAAAGCACAGGATGCCATGCAATATTTCTAAAACTCTGCTGTAGTATTGGCGGGGAATGAGAATCAGAGCCAAAAGAAGCACATTGTTTTAAAAAAATACAACTAAATACAAAAAAAAAAAACAACACAAAAGGCACTATCTGCCAGTGGACTGCTTATTAAAAGTAAACCCCTCCCACTCATGAAAAATGTCTCTGGCTAGTGACACATAGGAGAACAATGTGGCTGTAATGATAATAATTTGTGAAATTACTCCCCTCCTTTGGAAGGAGATTTTTGCATGAATAAAGACAAGAGGCAGAGCTCTAGTTGTTATTATTATTTTTCTCCATAACAAGAGTATCTTGTGCTTTACACCACCATTTGCCTGATGGGATAGCAGTGAAATTTAGTTCACCAACTACAACAGCAAGTCCAATATTGTTCAGAAAAAAATCTTGTGAAATGCTTATTGTATACATAGTCATTTTATTTTATGACATGCCAATATAGGTGTTCATAGCAAACCAGATAAGATTTTGAAGGTTTCTGAACTGCCCAATCATACATAAGAGTATGTAGGGCAAGCACGATTTGTCAGTGAATTTACTGCTAGCTTTAGAAAAGAAAGCTACATTTTGGTGTATTTTTTATATTTATTTTATCTGTATAAGATGACATTTCAGGCTGTCTTGATGATCTGAAAATAAAAATTGCACTAGATTACCTTGATGGTTACAAATGTACTACATATTCTGTCAGTATCAATGCTCTAATGATTCCGTAATTATTTTTGCAATATAAAATTTAAAATTATTTATACTTTATTTTTTCCTCTAAGTATAAGATTTAGTAAGCATCCGATGTTTTGACCTTTATTTTATCTTCTGTTGAATATTGGATATTTGTCATCTTCAAAAGTGAGCAAAAATTTTCTTGAAGAAGAAGATCTTACGATCAAGAGGAGTCTGAGGATGTGGACTGAATTGCTGGCTTGTTCACAGATCACTATGTCACCTTAGGTCCATTAATGAGGATAGTAATACTTTGATATCTCAAAAAGTTAATAAGGGTTATTGCATTCATGAAGTGCTTTGACATGGATACAGTTCTCTGGAATACATTATTTTTTTCTGGAAGTTCCACTTCTGGTTTTGATTGCAATCAGAAAATCTAGTGTAAAAGGAAACGCTTAAGTTAATAAGGCTTTTTCAAAAAAGAGCCTATGCAAATTTAGATGGGGAAAGGCATTAATCTTGTTTTATTCTGACTATCCTCATCAGAGTTCTGCAGTGGCAGATGACAATAAACTGACATGGTGGAGTTTGAGACACACTTGTATTGGGAAGAACAATATTAAACTGTGTTTGGAAAACGTGTAATTCAAAAGAAATGCTGACAAAATTTCCTGTATGTGTAGTATCTTAAAGCCATTTACCACACTGAATGTTGTCACATTCCTGTGTCTCGATTAAGGAAAAGGCTGTGCAAGCAATGTATTAACATGACAGAATAGAAGAGAAGCACTTACTAGAATAGTGTTTACTGTTAAATTCTGCCAAAGTTTCTTTTAATTTGTGGTATTTTTATTCTATTTAGGGTGGCGCGTGCTAGTGGAATCTGGCGCTGAGCTACTGTACTTATGCTGTTCATTAAGGAACGTGCTATGTTAAGGATTGTGATGTAAAGTATGGATAATTGGGAACTGATCTGATACCATGTTGGAAAAATATGCAATGCAGCTTTCAACAACAGACTTCTACCGATATGCTAGCCTAAACTGTTTACTAGCCTGATTCTGTACATAGAAGAGGCAGTATTGTTAGAAGTCTTTGTGACAATCTGGCTGCTCTCTAAGTTGCCTGTATCAATGTGGATGACGCTACTGCAATAATTCCTCTTTGTGCAGATATAATTTACATCAAGGAAACATGATTTTGCAGATTCATACTGTCAAGGAGAGCAAAATAAGTTATGATGATGGCAAAAAGCACATTAATGTTGTAGAACTGTAATTACACTAGGGATTTTTCTTGAATAAAAGTCTTGCCAAGAGATCACAAATGAATCAGCGCTGCTAGAACATATAAAAAAATTTTAGTTATACAAATACTACTCAGATCTATCTTTAGGATAAATAGCCAGGTTATGTACTTAGGCAGAAGTAGGTTAAACTAAGCAGAACAGCTATTCATTCAGACCTCAACAGCAAGAGAAAGGGGGTAACACAAGAGGATCTGCCAAATGTCCTCAGTGCGTCACACGCCAGCTCTCCCTCTGCCACAGCCGAGCTGCAGAGGGATGTGCTGAATCCCAATGGCTTCTCCCTGGACGCACTCTGGCATCCACACATTCCCCTTACAGAGCTGTATTTCCTCTTATGGAGGTGCACTGTTGTCTCAGAGCCCCCAGGGACTCACACAGCACTGGGTCTTTTATGTTCAGGAGGACTTTTCTTCTTAGCTTTTCAAAAACCCAAACACAGAGCTCAGGTTCTGCAGCACAATGCTGTAAACTGCAGAGCCCTGGATTTTAATGTGCATATTTCTTTTTATCGCATTCCTTGCTGTGTTCCCAGGGCACTAATCATATGATTCGGGCCTTGCATACAACCTGTCTCAAAGTGAAGCATGGGCCTAGTCTTGCTGGATCAAGGCCAGAAATGGCATCTTACAATTAAATGGCGTAAGTCAGTACGCACACATGTCAGTGATGCACTGGTGCTGGGAGGGAATCTCGCAAACTGGAGTAAGCCCAAGGAGAAGCAGGAAGAATCTACATTAATAACTTATTTTTTTTTCACTAAGGATACCAGAAAAAGGTCAAAGGACATGTTACAGTTCACCACTACAATTAATTTACGGGTCCTACCAGGCCTGTGGGTCTGAGGCTGGGCCTGAGGGCCCCGTCGCCACAAGGAGCCGGGCCTCGCTGGCCGTGGTGGGCCCAGCCCAGTGCTTGGACCCTGTCCCCTGGGCCCACCAGAAAGCAGGGCAGGGCAGCAGCCACGCCAGGTGGCCCTGGGGCTGAAGCAGAGCCTTGCTCAGTGTCCCCAGGAAGGGCTGTCCTGGCCAGGCTACTGAGCCGCAGAGCCTTCCGTGCCACGGCCTGTCCTCAGGCGGAATGGCGGCATCACTGCATGAAAGGACCTTGCGGCATCCTTGTGCTGGCAGGCCAGGCGCCGTGGGCCAAAGGCTGGCCCGGAGTCTGTCATCACAGGCCGTTTCTGACACTGGAAATGGCTGTGTAGGTGATTTTTAGTAAAACTGCAATTGCTTCTGTTGCTGTGAAGTTTCTGTATGAGAGACTAAACTGAAAAGGAAGGGCGATGATCCTTATGTGCAAAGACTAATACAAATGTGGAAAGTGGTTAAAATCTGAACAGTTAGTAAGAGCCCTTTTTTTTTGTCAAAATACTGATTTGGAGCAACATCAAGAGAGAAAATAGCAAAAATTTTATGAACTAGGAACTATTCATAATATATGGAAGTTCCATATTGCTTTGAATGGTAAACAGACTTTTAAAGGCCCTCCTAATTAGATACACAGTGTTACACTTAGCAGCAATGCAGATTTATTTTATAATCTAATCATCAATGGTGCATTTCAGTGATATAACACTGCTCATCCAGAGATCTCAAAGCACTTTGAGAAATACGTTTATTTTCATTTCACTGAGACAGTTTAAGACAAGAGAGTCTTTGTGACTTGCCTAGGAAAATACAGTAGCTCATTTCCTGTTGCCAGGGGCAAGTGCACTAAGAAAAGATGAAGAAATGCCTTAGGGTAGTAGACACGTTTATTTTGTACAAACCAGCTGAGTCTGGCCATGGTTTGTCAGCTTAGGTGGGGCGCCAGGCTGATGCAGCTAGCCCCAGGCTAGGCTGGGCTAGTTCGTGCCTCGTATTTCTGGTTTCTTGTGCTGGTGGAGTGAATTCAAGTCTGGCTGCACCTAGCAAAATACACCCAATTCTGACTTCCATTCCCGTCAGTGATAGCACCTTGGTGGCTTTCGATTGTTCACGTGCAAAATGAATCAGCAGAGTTACCGAGCATGGCTGAGTATGGGACTCACCCATTTCAATTCGAGGGCCCACTACATTCAATGTCAGTTCAACTTCAATGTCACAGACTCCAAGCATTGCAGTACCTTTTTAATTTAGGGTTTAAATGAACTCAACATTCAAAGCAAAACACCATGGAAAACATTGAATGTCACATGGTTACATGTGGTTTCAGTGAAACTCTAAACAGGACCAGGCTCACTCAAAACTTACACTTTCCTTTGAGGGTTTGCTAACGGCAGCTGAGTTTTGTATTTCTGACTAATCAAAGGCCAACCTAGTTTCACAGGCACAGGTGCTTAGAGTCTGTGAAGAAATTTTCTGAAACTATACTTCCAATCACCATTAATTTATTGTGAGAGAAGTGACGAGGACAACAGTGACAACGGTGAAGTGCTGAGAAAGTATCAATACAGAGAATAGGTTACTGTTTTGCAGAATGTGCTGTTGGTCCAAAGCATTGAAAGTGCATTTTCAGTCCCATTTTGCAATTTAGCACATGCTTCCTTTCTCTTCTGTCCTGAGTGCCTATACAGGAGCATGCAGACACCGATCAGTTCTCCCTACACGCTGATCTGGACAGCTCTGATTTGGGTTTGTGCAGCCACGGGTGGAGATATTGCTTTAATAAATAAGCCCACTTTCTCATGAGACCAACAGCTAGTTCATGGCTGATCCGCTCTGAGCTCAGGTCAGTCCGTACCTACATGTACAAGCGTAGTTTTAGTCTCGGTCTCTCTCTCTGCTTATCTGTTTCTGTCTCTGTCTCTCTCCTTTACATGCCAAGTCTAAGACTGATCTGGACTTTTAGTAAAAATCTGTTTTTCAGTGCTGGAGTATGGTTTAGACGTGGGGTGTTCATTTAATCCTTCACAGGGCAGCTATGTTTAGGAATGAGCTGTAGTGCTGTTTTAGTAAGGGAGAGTAGAGGACAGCTCAGGACAGACTGCAAAGGGAGACAAGTAAAAAGCTAAAGGGATTACTTTTCCCTCCTACCTTGAGGAAGGAATGGCAAAAGGAGCTATAAGGGCCCTGTTTGGTAGTACTGTTCAATTGTATTTGCTTTAGTCTTTCAGTTATAGCAATTCCCCTTCCCTCTCTTCCTATTTCCCCCTTCCAAACCTACTTCAAACTGCCCAACAAGGAATTAACACCTGTAGAAAGCTTTTCTTTCACAAGAGTCAGGTGATATTAGGCATATTCCCTCAATCCCTCCAGCCCCCTAAAGAGTCATCCTGTGCTGCTGACACTGGGCTCTTCAGACTGAACTGGGATCTTTCGTAGCAGCCTCAGTGCAAACAGAAGTAAAGGTGAGCTTGCAAGAGTGGCAGCAGCAGCAGCAGCAGTGACTCGTCTGCCAGAGAGCCACTATAAAAGCCCATCTCTGCCACTAGGCTATTCTTAAAATAGAAAGAGATTTTGTTGTTGTTCCATATTGTTTTTGCTTTAATCATGACCGGATGCTATGAGCATCATGTTACGCTCATGTAGCTCTTGCCCTAAGCTTAGATTTCAAAATAGTAAATAGACAAAACAACTTTTTTACTGCTGCTTGCTCCTACCCTGGGGAAAAAAGATGTGCTACTGCCTGACAGAGAACGAGAACCCAAAACATTGTTCACAGAAGATTTAAAGCTGCTTAAATCAGAAGTAAAACCAGGTTTAATTTCTTTTTAAGTTTTCTTAAGCTGTATCTGATTTTCCCTAAAATTCTCAAGAATATGATGATCTTTGCTGGAATACTCTCAAGATTTGGCACTTGACTAGTTTTAAACAGTTTTAAACTGTTTTTACTGTTTTCCATTTACAGTATCAACACATAAGTTTTCTTGGGAGTTTTAAGATCAATTTGTTAGCCAGACATATTTTGTATAATTTTTTTTCCACTTAGAAAATCTCATCACATTTTGGGAAAGAATTACAAATTTGGAAGAAAAATGAAGTAAGAAAAAAATATTTTTCTTTCTACATATGCAGTGAATTTGATTCTGACCTATGGGTGTAAGCCAGGAGTATATGACTTTTCCTGATTCTTTCCAATTCTTTGCTAACACTGGGATTGGGATGTTGCTGGTAGGCCTGAAGAGTATATTTTATTCTCAGTGTCACTGGTGGGCATGGGTATTTGGAAGGAACGTGAAGCCCAGTGTTGCCCAGCATGGAAACTGGAAGATTCCTTCCCTAGAAGAGCACTTAAAAGTCACAGATCGTTGAAAAATCAAGACAGAGATTCACATACACCTTGAGATCAGCTGAATTATTATGGCACTCAGAAGCAGACAAATAAATGAACAGATTTTTCTTATTTAGTTTCTACAGTTATTTCGTTTTGAAGTTTTCTCTGTAGCCATGCAGGCTTACAACTTCTTGTTTTCATAAGGGAACTGGGATTCTCACGTAGGAGATTTAAATACAGAATGTATAGGTTTAGTATAAATGCCAGATATTATGTAACTTTGCAGTAAAGTGACAAGTCAGTGACATCATTCACATATGTTTTAAAAATAGCAACAAAATCACAGAAAACGAGCTACTGAAGACTGTAATAACTTAGTAGTAATTCATGATGAAAAATTCTTGCCATCTTCTTATGATTTTGAAAATATATTTTTCTGCACCTTGTGCTCCTTTGACTTATTACAGCAAGAGAAATGGCATTTGATATATCTGTGTAGGGATTACAAGACCGAGCATCAATTACATCTCCTCATGGTTAGTGGGGAGGATAAGCAAAGAGGTCAACTACACTTCAGGTGCATGCAGCACTGTAATTGAAACATTTTCCACTCTGATGATGCAAGCAGTGAAAGCAGACTTCTAAAATGCTGTAAACCACAACTAGTGTGAAGTAGCTACTTTGGAAGTGTGTGGGGCTGTCCAGATTCACCTCATCATAAAATTGCTATTTTTCTTCCGTGCTTTTGCCATTTTCAGTTAATCCGTACATCTTTTGTGTTTGATAAAGAAGAATTGTGATATGGTTTGTGGTAAGCAGAATGATGGACACAAGATGATTGAGAACATAGGTCATTTTCTGTGGAAAATTCAAGTGTTTATGATACTTCAGCTTTGATAGAAGGAAGTGGATTTGAGATAAGAATTCAAAAAAGGCAAATGGGACATATTAAAATAAGGTAGATGATCTCTTTGAAGCAGAAGTGGTTAGAAGGTGATTACTATGAGTTTCACAGTACACTGGGGTGCCCAGGAAGCTTATGTAGGTGACAGGACAACTTACCTCATGTGTGGGTAAGAGAGTCTGAGGAGAACCAAGAAAAACTGATGAAGTTTACTATCCTTCAAGTTTGGCTTACTACATCCTGTTTAAACTACTGAAAGCGATTAAGAGCTACACTCCTTTTCATTATTTAAATAAGCAGCTCTTTTTAGCAGCTTTATGAGTAGCTATTCATATGTTATGGAACGTATGTTCTCAAATCAAACCTGAAATTGATCTGAAGAAACGATCAAAGCCTCACCACTTTGACAAAAAGAACTGCACTGACACCTTCTGAATCCATGTTTGCTGACAAGCCAGATGATAACCTTGTCTGGATGGCCCATGATGAACTTTTCAAAACCACCTTTATGTATCAAAGATTAATGCTGCAACCAGCATAATCAGCCAAGCCATTTCAAGTTAATAAGATTAAGATTCTCAGGAAATATTTAGGAGTATATGTGAACAAAACAAGACTCACAGGGAAAAGCAGATACCAGATGGAAAGCTTTATCTCAAATAAGGATTCTTGTTTAGAGACAGCATGCTTAGAAGGTGTGTCTTGTCCAGGATGCCAGAGGCCTGGTGGTCATGAAAATGGTATTTCTAGTCATGCTATTCATGCCTGATACCTTTTAGCTGAATTAAACACAATGAGGATTCAAAACTGAAACAAAGCTGCATACTAAAGCACATTATTGGTTTTGTTCTTTGCATTTGTTTCTGGATCTAGAGATTAGCTTTTTGTCAAATCTTTCCTAGCATTGAAAGCGATTTCAGAAAGGTCTGGCAAATACAACGTGCTTTTCTCCAAAGGGCAAATGTAATTACAAAATATTAAATCGTTCTCGATTAAGTACTCCACTCAGGAGCCTACAGTCTGCACTAGGATGCAATGGCCTAGTTGTAAGCTGGTAATACCAAATACAAATTCAGAAAAATCTCTCTTAAGGCAAATGTTAACCAGAGCCTCTGTAAGTGGGCAGGAAGTCTAGGACTCAGGTTTCACTCCAGACTTGTCACTCAGAGCCTCATTACTTCTGTTCTTCCTAGAAACCGCAAAACCAAATAGCAGTTCTGTGCTGATGGGATACAGAGAAAATACTAGTGGAAAGAAACCACAAAAAGGTTGCATCCTAAAAATAAAGCATAGGTAAACAAGGCTTAAAAACTGTAGTGGACTAGTGGTTGGTGACACCATGTGAATCTTTTCAGAATACAAAGTTCGGTTACCACTGAGTATTTTAATCCTAAACGTTTTGAATAAAAGGGCAATGGGGTTTTAGAAGGGGAAAAAAACCCCATGAATGGGGATCTTTTTCACTTCTTACTAATCTGAGCATATTACTATTCTGTTGGAGGGTTGGAGGTCAAGACAGGTCTGGGGAGGATTTCAGAGCAGAGTGGATGCTCCATGGTGCTGGAAGCAGAGGAATACTTTATCCAGTCCCCCTTCCTCATTCAGTTCTCACCTGGGACTCACAGATGGATGTCATCTCTAAGCAAGTGGACAAAAAGAAGGTTATCATCAGGAGTAGTCACCATGGATTCACCAAGGGGAAATCATGCTTGACCAATCTGATAGCTTCCTATGATGGCATGACTGACTGTGTAGATGAGGGGAGAGCTATAGATGTTGTCTACCTTGACTTTAGCAAGACTTTTGACACTGTCTCCCATAAGAAGCTCATCAGGAAACTCAGGAAGTGTGGGCTAGATGAGTGGACAGTGAGGTGGACTGAGAATCAGCTGAATAGCAGAACTCAGAGGATTGTCAGCAGCAGCGCAGAGTCTAGCTGGAGGCCTGTAGCTAGTGATGTTCCCCAGGGGTCAGTTCTGGGCCCAGTCTTATTCAACTTCTTCATTAACGACCTAGATGAAGGGACGAAGTGTACCCTCAGCAAGTTTGCTGACGACACAAAACTGGGAGAAGTGGTGGATACACTAGCAGGCTGTGCTGCCATTCAGTGAGACCTGGACAGGCTGGAGAGCTGGGCGCAGAGGAACCTGAGGAAGTTCAACAAGGGCAAGTTCAGCGTCCTGCACCTGGAAAAGAATAACACAACACACCAGTACAGGCTTGGGGCAGACCTCCTGGAGAGCAGCTCTGTGGAGAGGACCTGGGAGTCCTGGTGGACGACAAGTTGACCATAAGCCAGCAGTGTGCCCTTGTTCCCAAGAAGGCCAATGGTATCCTGGGGTGCATTAAGAGGAGTGTGGCCAGCGGGTTGAGGGAGGTTCTCCTTCCCCTCTACTCTGCCCTAGTGAGGCCCCATCTGGAGTCCTGTGTCCAGTTCTGTGCTCCCCAGTTCAAGAAAGACTCCTTCTCTGGAGATATTCAAAACCTGCCTAGATGAGGCCCTGTGCAGCCTGCTCCAGGTGAATCTGCTTTGGCAGGGAGTTTGGACTAGATGATCTCCAAGGTCCCTTCTGACCCCTACCATTCTGTGATTCTGTGATCCCATATCTGTGGCAGCTCTGAAGGAATGCTGATTGACAGAGGAAGGGAAACAGAGCATGACCAACCTCTTGTTCCTTTCCATCTCACTACTAGATTAGTAAAACCACACAAAGAACACTGAGGATGTCTAAAGGCGGTAGAAAGAGAGCAAAAGCAGAAGTACAGCAAGGTGCAGAGTAGATTCAGCATAAGGAAAATGGTGTAGGGTAGCGTATAAACTGAATGCCACGGCTAGCTCCATTAATAACAGCAGTAGCATTGACACCTAATATGATGCAGTATAACATACTTTCAGAATCATAGAGCAGGATGTTTTATGGGTATGCAGTCAAACCCTGTGCTTGGCCAAAGGGCGGCTATTGCAATTGTACATGGACCCATCAGTAGCTAAAGACTACCCCACAACAAGCAAGTGTGCTTAAGCTAGGTGAGAATTCAAGGAGCTATATTTTCATGGTGCTGCGAGGGACCGGGTAGCAACGCAGAAATCCAACCTGGTAAGTGTTCTATTTTCCTTAAATTGAAATTGTGATTCTGTGGAAGTCTTTTATAAGCAAAAATGTGAATACAGTTATAAAGCATATTTTGAAAGGCTTTTTGTCCAGAAATGTTGTAAGTTTTGCAGTTATCAAACTGAACATTTTATTCAAGTAAAATAATTGTGCTTCAGAGGTCTAAAGTAATAAAGTCTTTGATTAACAGGCTTTCCTTAGTCTCTTAGTCATCATGTGAATTGTCCTGTCAATAGTTGTTTCTATTCTTGAAAACACTGATCTCAGTTGATGGTATCCATTTTGCATTTGCTATTATTTGTCTTTTAAAGAATACAATATAAAAATGGAAGCTCAACTAATCCCAAAATGCATGTTCATCTGTCTGCTACAGAAAGATTATAAATGTAGAACTCTGTAAAATCAGAAACTCTGTCAAAATGAGTTAAACATATAAAAAAGAGAAACGCATATTTATCAGTTTAGCAGTCTAAAACAGGAAGGAAGTGAAGAAAAATTTGTTTAAAAATAAGAATTTTTTTTTTTAAAACGTATTTTCATTTACCTCGATTAACTTACATCCTTAGTAGCCATGGGCCATGTGTATACAGAAGCTCTGCAGTAACTTTTCTGATACCCAAATTTATGCACTTCCTGAAAACATGGAGAAGTGACTACCAGAGAAAGTCAGCCAAAGTTTAAAATGCAGAATTATTTTCAGGTTCAGAACTAGCTTATGGACATACGGTTAATAAATGAGAAGCTTGCAATTTCTTTACACTGTCTGCATTAATAGGTGCAGAGGCAGTCAGAAGGAATGGTAGATTTTTTAGAATCAGGGACAATCTAGCAAAAAATACCATTCAAAATGTTGTAATCCAGTCATATTGTTTTAATTGGGCAACATGGCATTGTGATAACAGATGGCAACTCCATTTGAACAGATTCAGCCAGACTGATAGCATCCTGCCCCAGCTCCTCTGAATGAAAAGCTGTGCGCTTCCAGTTTATATTGCAACAGCTTCATTCAGATTTCACACTTGGATAGACATTGTGCCATTATGAAAGCAAATACCATTTAAGGCTCTGTGCATTAGTGCATGGAGATTTCATGGTAGTTTCTATTACTACAGTGTCGAGTTAGCAGGAGCTGTAATAGCTGAGCTGCTTTAGAGTTAAGACATTACTGCTGGTAGCTGCCCCACCCCCAGCCAAAGGTTACAGTTCTGGGATCGAAGTTAGCAGAAACAACACGCCTGTATCTTAACTACTCCATCTAGATGGTGCCAGCTGACATCCATATTTCACAATGGTTTATCCTAGGACACCGGGCTTTTCAGCGGAAGTGCTGCACATGTTCCCCTCTGATGACTCTGTGGTAACTCCTGGCAGAGGAACAGGATGGACAGCTGGAGGCAGAAACATCTTTAATTTCAGAACAAGGATTCACCAGAACTTGCTTCTCAAAATTCTACATGTTAATAGCTTCCTTCTGCAGACACAAAAGCAGTTTCTAAGCCAGTGGATAGCTAATGCAGTGCTGCCACTTTGGAACAGGATATATGTTAATGGGGCACTTTGTCAAAACACGCAGGAACATCAGCTACCATGTTCTCCATAACCCTCTTCATATCTGTGCACTTCACAAAACAGCAAAGTGCAGGAGGGTTGGAACACAAGTTAGTCGTCCTCCCCTACCGCGAGGGCTATGCACCCCTTGGGACATGAGAGCCTCAGCCTTTCGCTTCCTCAAGTCGGGGGGTAGAAACCGAATGTGGATGGACTCTGGCTGCCTCCTGTGCTCTGTGTACTTTCTCACTCCCTCGCTGGCCCTCTCAAGAACAATTGTAATCCAGCTGAATTTTTTCCTGGCTCTTGCCCGATTTAACAGGTGTTTAATAATGGTTCTGGATCACTACTTACATGCTGAACAGTTTTCTGTTAATCTGAAAAATTTCTAGAGAAAAAAGACTATGTAAGGGGGTGGTGAGAAAAAAAACTTAAACAAACAAGCAAAACCCCCAAAATATAAAAAATATTTTCGTTCTCAGGGTGTATATATCCGCTTAGCAACGATTTGGCTGCTTCCGGAATGACTTTCTTCATGTCTCAGTACTTGAAATGCTTTTGTAGTACACTTGGCAGGCACCACTGTGCAGAAGATCATGATGTACAAAACCACATAATTTCAAACAGCAGTCTTTATCTATCTCAGCTGGCCCTTATATGGCCCTCCACACTATAGTGGTTAAGCTCCTCACAATCTTTTGGGTATTTGTCCTCAACACTTTAGTGAAGTATGGAAGTGCTACACTCTGCACTGTTCTTCAGGAATGATCTCAAGCGTGGCTATGAACATGACACTTTCCCTTTTCTCACGTCTTCATAGCTATCTTGGAAAGCTATGAAGCAAGCTTCAGACAGCTGCTGACACCCTGCCTGACCGTTAGAAGCCTCAGAATTAAAGCAGTTAGGTGATACACTATGTACATTAAAGGTGACTGTCTAGATGTTCCAGGGGCCCCAGGGGCCCCACTTTCAGACCTGCTGCTTACAGCCTCTCATCTAACTACAGGTCACTATAGTGAAGACTGAGGTTCCTTACTCATCAATGGAGAGTAAAAGACAATTTTAGGTCATGAATCACGTGCTCAAAGAACAGATGAATCACACTCTACAATGCCTGTTTCTCTTCATTGGCCATAGAAAGTCTAGACAATTATTTGGATAGAGAACTCTACAACTGGTCAGACAATCTCACACCCTAGTCTGGTCATGAAAACCACCATCAAAAGACAATATAGGCATACCTAGATTAAAAGCAAGATCCACAGAGGCTGTCAGTCACCTGAAACAAACTACAGTTGTTAGGTACTCCTAGGTATCTTTGAAGAAATCTGTGTCAAAGTGATTTGTTTGAGGTCTCACACAGTACAGACATGAAGTCTGCATCTCACAAGCCTCAGGTCAAAATGTTGTCTATTGATCTGTCTTCCCTACCAGTCTGGTAGAAATGAATAAACATTATAATTGCCACAAATTCAGACGCCGCATACAGAAGGTCTTTTTGCTAAATAAAAGAAGTCTTAATGATTAATTACAGGAAGGAAGTGAAATCATGCATGCCTGTGCCCTACGGAGCAGTCTAACAAGAGGGTTTGAAGCTATCCTTGTCTTTCACTGTCCTATGAAAACATCTTTAAAGCTTTCTTAAAGATTACTCTTCTGATGAGAGGAGGGCATATGTAGGCTACTGGACACACAAACACTGGTTTTACTCTGCTTCTCCTTTTGTGCATATCATACTGTGCCTGACATGGGGATTCTGTCGGGTTGCTACGTGACTTCCCAGCTATGTTCCCCATTCAACACAGAGTCTTTCCACTTCAAGGTGGTAAACTACATTACCTCTCTTCTTACTTGCAAAGGTGCAAGGAAAGGGACATGCTTGAGAAACAAGGGACAAAATACTTGTACGAGATTAGGAAAAAAAAGCCGTTGTTTTAACTGCTGTTTAGACACTCTGTTTTCATTTAAAGAAGAAAATAATGCTCCAAAAGTTATGGTCTTAATGAATGTCATCAAAATGTGAAGGGAGTATAACAGATGCAAAAATGCCTGAATTTGCTTAAAGCCTGGAACTACAGCTCTAAGAGATCAACTGTCCCATTTGCTGTTACCTCATACTGAAGATAATGTTTTTTAAAGGACAACACATTGTTATTTCAACATTTATCAAAGTAACAAAAGAAAGAAAAGGAATGATTTATTATTGTGGTGATTCATCTGAAATATTCCTGGACATCAAGGATGGGAAAGAGGGGGAGATGAGACAGAGACAGAGAACAAAGACAGATTGCCAGAAGTGGATCTAAGGATGTTCCTAGTTAGGAGAGATCAATGTATTGCTGATTAAAACGCTATCAAAGAATCAAAAGAAAATCAGTTTAGTTCCTATTTCATAGCCTGTAATTCTTGTTCAGCTAAATTTCGCTGGTGTTCCATTAAACAGATTTTCCACCAGTTCAGCACAGAAGATAGGAGCTTCCTCTGGGCTTTTTGGCACTCTTACCATTGACAACCAGGGAGTGCCAGGTAGGTGCAGTTGGGTATGAATTCATAGGCAGCACTGTATCTGTCACACAAAAGTGGCAACCAAACTGTTCTCAATCAGCTCTAACAGCCCAGCCAACTTAAAGCAAAAAAAAAAAGCCAATACCAAAACATGCCAAGGTGGGGAAGATAACATTTTCACCCTGAAGTTGGATCCTAAAAGCTTAGAGATTGCAACTACAAGCTTGTAGAGAACTGATAAACGTTTGACTTACACTAAGCATGAGAAGCAGCCAGAGTCTGAAGCAGTCTCAGGTCCCACAGGTGGGAGCCTGGCATTTGGAACACCAGGTCCCATGAGTACTTTTTGTGTCTGAACTGTTCCCAGAAGATGCCATTTTTGTAGTGGGAAAAAGAAGAGGCATTTTCCTACATACCACTTCCAGTTGTAGTTCCTACCATTTATGCTTGTAGGAAAGGATACTAACTTTTTCTCCTTTCATTGACAATGTAGATATATAATAAAATATAGATACTTAGTAAGCTTTTGTTGGTATTACTATTCAGTTGGTAAAATTTCCCTCAGACAAAAGACGTCCCTCTTGTCTTTCTGTGCTATTTGGTAGAAAAGGAAATATTAATGAATGTTACCCCAGATTTATCCCAGTGAAAGCAGAATCAAGACATCAGGTATTAGGCACCTAATAAGCAATGAGATTACATAAAACTGATTTGAAACTTATTTTAAGTTGTTTTAATTCCACTTACTCCAGAAAATATTTATGCAGGTAGAAGGGAACAGGATTAGTCTCCTACTCAAAATGTGAGAAAATAGCAGTGTTTGAATTGTAATTTACACTACTTAAAGTTAACCATTAGATATTTTTCTAGAAGATTCAAAAAAGAACAAGTTTAGTTCCTCTGCTGTAAAAAATGACATTCAGTTCATTTTCCATCCTACTCTTCTGAAAGAAAATATTAAAGGTCTATGGAAAAAATGAACCGGCATTTGGCAAAACTTGGCTTCTGACAAACTGGCAGCAGTTACTGCATCACTGAAACACATTCATAAATGCTGGCTGCTTCTTCCCTGGAGGAATGCCAGTAAAGTACCCACCCTGGCGTTTCCCTTTCTAGATACACCAATTCCACACTCCTAGGTCTTGCTGACATACATCAGAATTCCTTCTAAAGTAGGCCTTTTGTGCCATCCCATCTAACTCTAAATCAAGGCAAATACATCACATCAGCCCATCTAGGTTGTATCTGTGGCTTCAGATATCAGATAGGTATATTCTGATCTGCAGCTATGTTTACAGGATACATAAAACATGTAAAGCAGTAAAACACAGTAAAAACTAGCATATTCCTAATGCCTGTCATCTGAGGAGCTCAGAAGTTCTTTGTAATTGGAAGAAACAAGCTCTGCTCCTTAACCTGTTAATTTTATTTCAGTGCATTCATGTTATTCCAATAATATTCTCATGTAAATGAAAGCAAAGTCAAAGCTTTTAGTAAAGACAGGCACTAATGTCAACTTCCATAAGTCTAATGCTAATCCTTTTTAATATGAAATGTATCAGTAAACACGGACAGCTGTTGATACATATAGACTCATTCCACCCACGCTCTGAGCAAGTCAGATGTTGAGCAGCTCCCATTTGCGGGTCAAGCTAATAGGCACAACGCCTAAGTTAACAGACTTTGCTTCTCCTTCTGGCATATGGGCGCTCCTAGCCACCGTATCCTGATGTATCCACCCCCCGCAGGTGTCCAAACAGGACAAGCAGGACACCGTGTGGCTTAACATCTTCATGACGGTTTGCACCCTTACCAAAGATTCTTTTGGCTGGACAGAATGATCTATGTTGTTATTATTCTTTTTCGGTTTTTTCTTTGTTGGTTTGTTGTTAGCAGTGACATTTGCTCAGTGGACCCAGTGAAAATCATGGCTATGATGGCGTGGGCACTGTAGTTACACAAAACACTAACGCGCAAATGCTTAGGATTCATCTTGTAAAGAAACTAGTCCATGTGCACTAGAATTCTTAGGATACATTGACATCTTGTGGACAAAAACAATATAACACATCAGTCCCTACTGCCAGGTTACATTACGGCACTATAAAGTTCAAACTACCTAGCTTGATGCTGAGAAGATTGTACTCAGAGCAGTATGGCCTTCTGAAGGAAAACATTTGAATATTTATCCAGTTCGTTTGGATACTTTTGCAATCTGCAGTGAATTCTGTGCTGCAGCAGCTAGACTTCTACTGAGATGCTGCAGGTAAACCGATTTGGGTACTACTACATCAGGTGGTTCCAGCAGCAATGGCAGTATACAGGTGCTCAGTGTGTAGGAGCCAAAGAATATGCACAGTTGTGATATCTTCATGATGGAATAGCCGACTAAGGCAAAGACCTCAGTTCATTCACTGTGGAAGGACAAACTAGCATTGTTCTTAGCAACAACATCATTCCACGATTTTTAAATTATTTTATTTAATTATTAAATTTTTACTTTTTAAAAATAATTTTTAAAGGGCTCTTTTGTACCAGCATGACTTACCTGATCTCATGACAACCAAGACAGTCTTGAGTTACCATATGGAGATGGTGGAGCTTCTGGATCTTCTGCCATGACAGAACCTAGAGTAATATGTTTTTTTTAAATTTTATTATTTTTAAATGAGTGTTTGACAAGCTATGGCCCTAGGAGGGGCTTGTCAGGAGCCTGCTGACAAAAATTACACAGTGCTGGCTCTTTATTTTTGTTTCTCATTGCATCTCTATGTTAAAAATATCTAAAAGTAAATTTAATACTTTCCGAAAAAAAACTTCCCATGGGATTAATTGCTAGAGTTGTGATAAACAGTTAGTGGGAAAAGCAGGTTGCTGAGTCACCAGAGAGCCGCAACAGAAACAATTTTATCATAAAATTGACACTGAGATTGGATGCACTGAATGGTTTGTATGATAAGAAATAGCAAAACCTAGGTCTTGAATATTGCTTCATCGGAAAAAAAAATGTATCTCAAAGCATTTTTATTCACAGCATTTTATCAGGGTTGTTACTGAGGCCACCCTTGTTTTACATATGTCAAGACTAAACATGGAGACATGGTGATTTGCCTAGAATCATCCAGGACTCTAGCGTCAAAGAGAAATAGCATCTCATTTCTTCTAAGTGCTATTTTATACTCGCTGTTGCCCTTTCAATGCCATGTCTTGCACAGGAAGCATCTATTACTTCTTTTGCCCCCACTTGATGCTTCGCAACCATGGCACCTGCATTTCATATATTTACAGCATATCCCACTGTTAGTTTGAGTTCTCACAGGCCAACCACAAATAACCAGCGGATCCATGATTCTGAGAAGAGTGGTATTGCACCAGGGGAACATGCTAAATGCCATTTTCTAGCATCTCAAACAAGCTTTTGCTTGTTGTATGATCTGAAAGTTCAGAATCATACTTATCCAAGACCACAACCTCTTCATAACCTCCTCTCTGTCCTGTGACCTGGTGCTGTCACACCATACAGTCAGGATGTCACCGTCACAACAGGTTTGTGTTCAGCCGTTTTCTGAACATGAGTTTTGCTGAGAAACCATTTTTTGCTGTTGTCTTTGAGCTACTGGCTTCAATCAGACATTAAAATCACAGGAAAGTTTGAAAGCACAGTAGAGCATGGAAGGGAAGTTTCAAAGGATTGTTCAGTCAAGCAAGATATATAGTTTTCCTGCAAAGAAAAATTTCAGAATTTCCAACTCTGTAATAGAAAATTTTGGGGAAAAAGGAAACTAAAACCCAAACAAGCTAGCTATTTAGAGTTCAAAGTAGAAATCATGTTTCTCAGTCACTGCTAGTTACCATTACTTTGTCTTTACTGTCAAAACCTACCAAAATTCTGAGTTTACTGCTGGAACACTGCACTGCCTCAATCACAGGTAACTTTTTTAAAAATTATTTTTAATTTGTAAAGGTTTTTAAGTGGTTTTAATTCATGGTAGTTTGGATTGGAAGTTTTTGGTAGGAGGGTTCGTAAAACACCTGTAATACCAATTTGCAAATGCTTTGGGAGAGTCAAATCAATTATTTAATGCATTTTTAAACTGAAACAAATATATTCATAAAAAACACTTAATTTAGTCTCTGTTTCCTTTCACTGTCTTTTGCATCTTTCACTGTCTAATTTTTCTTTTTTTCACTCTGCTTTTGGTGGAGTTTAAAAGTTGGCAATATCAGCATTTTCCATGGTGTATAGAAGTCGTCCTGGAAAAATAGCAAAGGTAGGACAAATCTCTTGTAGTAAGGATAGCGTAACAGGACAGTTGGTCACCTTAAAAAACACTGCCTGATGTTCATGTCTTGTGGGAGTGGGTCCACACTCTCCACCACTATGACTGCACTGAAACCTGTTGGTGTTTCATAAGTAGCTTTCTAAAGAAACAAGGCCAATGTGACAGCACATTGCATCCATCTGCCTCCATCCTTCTTCTCCCAGCAACTTTGTAAAGGCATAATGACACAAGTTCACAAACATGAATAGAGCAGTAGAGGACAGAGACCTAAAACAGTGGTCCCACTGAGAGACAGGCAGGCAGAATTCAGCTCATTGTAGCCATTTAGTGTCAACAGCTCAACATCATACACACTTACGGGGAGCTTTGAAACAACCTTAATAGGTATGGCCATTAGAGTCCCTCAGAAGGAACTGGAAGAGTTGGGCAGGGACATGGTCCTGTTGGAGTGGGTCTAGAGGAGGGCTACAAAAATGATCAGAGGGATGGAACAGCTCTCCTATGTGGAAAGGCTGAGAGAGTTGCAGTTGTTCAGCATGGAGAAGAGAAGGCTCCGGGAAGAACTGATTGCAGCCTTCTGGTACTTAAAGGGGGGCTACAAGAAAGATGGGGACAGGCTTTTTAGCCGGGCCTGTTGCAATAGGACAAGGGGGAGTGGTTTTAAACTAAAAGAGGTTAGATTTAGGCTGGATATAAGGAAGAAATTTTTTACAAGGGTGGTGAAACACTGGAACAGGTTACGTAGATGACCCATCCCTGGAAACATTTGAGGTCAGGTTGGACAGGGCTCTGAGCAAACTGGTCTAGTTAACAATGTCCCTGCTCATTGCAGGGGGAGGTTGGACTAGATGACCTTTAAAGGTCCTTTCCAACCCAAATTATTCAGTGATTCTATTACAAACAATTGCCATGGGAAGTGGAAGGAGCTGATAAGGCAGTGGATTGCATATGGTTGGTACAGATTGAGAGGAAGCAAGGCTTCTTTAGGTCCCCTCATCATTGAATAATTGCCCAGTCTATCTAAATGATGTGAAGTTTTGTGGCCTGTGCTACTGCAGGAGGTCAGAGCTGATGATGGTTCTCCCTGCTGTTAAAAGCCTGTGAATTGTGATTGGTCATCCGCAGTTGCACAGAAGACATAAGAAAGCAAAAAAAGGTGATTTTGGAATGGATTAATCTTTGCTCTTACTTCTATAGCAGTGAGGGATATTAGGTCAGAGCAAGTGTTTTAGGGTCATTGCTTCTTTGGTTGCTTTAGAAGACCTCAGTAGTGTACCTCAGCAATGGCATTCTTCAAAAAGGAAAGACAATGCTACCACCACGATGCTAGCCTAACTAGGGCTGACAGGCCAAGACAGACATAAAGGATGATAAAGAATAATTCACCCTTAATTTTAAATACCATACAGACTACTTTTTCTCACTTCCAAATTTCCAGTTTTTTGTCTCACAACCAATCATGCTATTTATTTAAAAAAAAAAAGATATTTTCAGTAAAACTTCCCAGAACTACTAGCTAATAGGCAATCTTAGACACTGTTAATGGCTGCAAGTCTGTATATGTCTAGTCTGTGCCAAATGTAAACAGATTCTCAGCTGATCCAAGCTGCAAATGTGAGCATACATACTATGACATCAAAGGAGAAACTTACAGAAACTCAGTGTCTAGGAGTCAAGAATCAGCCACCCATACCTTTTAGAAAGTCTTTGCCATGCATAGCTGGATGTAGTTCCTCTGTCCACTACCCTTGCCATATGCCTGGAAATAAGGGTTCCCTGAAAGGTAACTCATCTTTCCAGCAAATAAGTAAGAATACAGCCATGCATCATCCTTGCATTTCTGGAGGCTAGGCTTGAGTAAGTCCATCGTCTCCCTAAATTTCTGGGCTGGCCTCTAGTTTCTGGAATGAAAATTGGGCTGCTGCTAGGGAAAAAGGCAAAGCAGTCCAAAATTAGGGTTTGTTCCTGGCATTAACACAAACTCCTTACCTAACAAGTCAGGTACTTGTTTCTTTGTGCCTCAACTTCCCTGCCTATGAAAATGAAGCTAATAGCTCCTTACCCATTCTCAAAGTGCTTAGAGAATTAATTTACATCTAAAGTGCTTTGAGCTCCTATGACAGGAATTATTACAGAAATATGAAATGTTCTTGTTATTTTTCCAGAGAAATAAAAATATCCAGTCACTCAGCCAATTGGCAAGACAATTCAGATGCTTTTGACTGTGGATATCTCTGTTTTCCAGCCTTCAAAAGGGTATGTCCAACACCTGATAGCTAGGTTTGGTTTCCCTTCTCTAAAATGAATGATAGCTGTGTTTTTAAACAGAGATAAGGCAAAAGGGGACAGTGGAGGATAATGGCAGCAGTTCGGGCTGTCTCTTTTGGCTTGGCCTCAGCCCTCTTATCTCACCTAATGGCAGAGTGGGTGCCAATGTTTATTTGGCCATTCTCATTCACCAGCTGCTCCTGTACCATGGTGTTTTTCTTTCCAGATGGCAGCACGATGTTCCACGATAAAACTGACACAAAAAACAATGCAAAATTTGTCAAAGAGAGGTTCAGCAAGCATGAGAAAAACAGCTGATATCTTTCAGAGCTAGCCAAGTTGCCTGACCTTGATGCCAGAGTAATTATGATCTGATTTGAACAGAGGGTAAGAAAAAAAACGCCACAGCCAGATTTATCAGGTATGTTTCTGGAAGAGGGAAAAAAAAAAGTTAAAACTCCTCTCCACTTTCTGGCTCTGTGACAAAATCAATTGCTGCAATCTGAAAAAGCTCCCAGAAGTCCCATATATTAGCAGGTCTTGCAAACTACTACATGCTGGTTAATTAATGTCCTTCTAGATACATATTTTATTCAATTATACTGTGATCTCATTCAAAGGAACACTGAGATGACATAAACAGCTGTATTTTCCTGGGTTTCATCTTTCATTTATCAATATTTAGAAGTATTGAATAGAGATTTAGTATTTAAATAATATTTATGCTTTTGAAAAATAAATATTCTCTCCAAACTCCCAGTTAAATTATTTCCAGAGATGTAATGAAATTGTTTATTAATTTAATGTCTCTGAAGGCTAGATATTTTTTCCCTACCAGACTATACACACAGACATAGGATACTTTTTGTCTTGCCTTAAGATCTATTGATTTTAAAACCTAATTACTTTAAATTACACATTTCCAATGATCCTTAAAAAATAACCAAAAATACTACTTCACTTAAATGGTGAACCCTTCCAAAAATCTCTTTTACATCTTGCAATGGCAATTCCCTGAAATATATTTTTTTCTTGTAGATTTCCTATTTTTGTGTCCTATGTTCTGATCTTAAAGTCAAGTTAATCATGTTGAATTCTGAGTACCTATAGACGTACATGTGATGATCCAGCTGCAAGACTCGTATCTTCGATTATAGGTTGTGCAGGTAAGAGACAGCTTCTGCAGCCCAGATGCCGAGCCCTCTTACCCGCTCCATGGATCTCCTACTCACCAGCTAGTCCAACTTGACACTCCCTAGCAAAGAGCTGCATGCACTCACATGCCTGTCTGACAGGCACCCCACACTGGTGGGTCACCCTGAATACTAGCACTGTCTGATACTCCTGCCTGAACCCTGGGCCCCCTGCTCACCTGCTATATCCCCGTCAAGCTTGCTAGCAAATTACGTGTGTGCACCCCGACACACACTAGGTTTGGGGAAGACACAAACACTTTTCCCTACTCCCCTGCTGGCACCAGGCACCTGGGCTGTGACTCCCGCCACCAGTGCTAAGAATCTTACTCACTTCACTCCTAGTGGTTTCCCCCGGCAGCTGTCACTCGGGACACACTGCTCCCATCCCAGCAGCTGGCACTGAGGTCCCCACTTCCCCCAGCTGCTGGTGCCGCAGGTGAGGGGCACCTACACTCCTGGCCTGAGTCGGGTTGCTGGCACCAAATCCACTCTTAGCCTGTTCCCCCGGTGGCTTCCATGCAGCCCTTGCAGTATGCATACACTCACAGGGGACAGAGTGAGATTACACAGAGAGACAGTTAAGAAAGTGTTTAATAGGAGAGGACAGACTGCAGTCATCAGGTGCAGGGCTCGGTCAGACAAGCATACTGAGCAGTGATGATTTCCATGTGGCAGGCCTCTTTTACACCCCTTTTGGTCTATTCCACCCTTTGTATCTCCCTAGTCCCCTCTCCCTAAACATTCCTGCATGAATTTTGCATAGTCCCACAGGACTCCCTCAAATATCCCAAATTTTCCTGTTCATCTTGTGTCCTCCTCCTCCTCATCAGTTACAAAGTCCAAGATGTCTCCTTCTAACATGATGCCTGGTAGTTTCTTAATGGCCCATCAATTCGCGCCCAGAGAATTCTGATCTTTGGTACTGACTTGTTATCACTTGTCTACAAGGTCTGTGTCTCTGTGAGTTCTTGTTCTACCTTTTTGCATTGAAAGGTCCTTGACTGAATATGCTTAATGAAGCAGATACTCCCACCTTCGAAATATCCTTACAAGAGTGACTCGCTTAAAGACAGACAGACTTTTCCACATGCTGCTTTTAATCTTCTTGAAACAGAGCTATTAGTAGCTGCCCTCTTCTGTTTTTAAGGGAGCCGTGAGAATCAAACAAATTGGAAGTACTAAAGTCAGAAAAGTAAAATTAATGCTTTACTTCAATAAAATACTGTGCAATAAAACCCAATTATTCTAATGAGAACTCAAAGATCCTCACCCAATTTTTAAATATTTTGGTCCGAACTCCTCAAATTCATACGGTTAACCTCTTCCAGTTCACCTACAAATCACTACTGAGGAATGCTGAAGAGGACTGCAGGAGCAGCAAGCCTGCAGAAGGAGACTGAGCCCATGCTCTGCCAATCGCCCCATGGGTGCTTGTCAGACGGCAGTGGAACAGTTCCGTGTTTCAGTTTCTGCTCATGGCAGCTTGCGGTTTAGTGGCTACAGACAGCACAGCTAAATGTCACAGTGCTCATGTTTGGTTCACATGTGGTGCCTGAGCTTGTCATCTCCAAATGAAAAAAAAACCATGACTTTTTCTCGTTTGAGTTAAAAAGCCAGAATTTTTATTGTGGAAATGATAGCAGTTATACAACTTCACTCGTAGCCTAGCCTTTATGAGAATGACAGAGAAAGTTCGACTACGGGTGCGTGTTGTCTTCTAGCTCCATCTCTGCCAGCCAAAGAAACGGTTGTTCCCACCTGGTTATCGCTACCCTCCCCTGTTCACCCCCATCCTCCTCACAGCTGCCAGCCAAGCAGTCCTGTGCCGGAGCACTTCCCATTCCTCTCAGAACAAGGTGGCTGATGGAGCTGTCCTGGGGCATGAGGGAGTCCTCATACCAGTAATTTAGGTGATAGATCTGAGGGAGAGGTAACATGCAAAAAGTGCTCTTTGGCTGACACCGGGAAAAGATTGATTGTGTCAGTGTAGATTACAGGAAGAGTTAGTTCATTTGCCATGATGGCAAAGAGGATGACATTGTCTCAGTTGTGCGAAGGCTTTCAGGCCTCTGTGCCTCAGAAGTAGGTACTGAAGGTATTGAAGCATTAGCAAAAGCTTTCCAAAGGTGCTAGGACAACAGTTCCTGGTTCCTGGTTTACCATTTTACTGAATATTCCCCAGGCTAGAAGGAATTACATGGAAAAATTTTACTCATTCTCTTTTGGTTTTCTCCAGTCATTTTATTTGCAGCAAATGCCAGCACATAAGCCTCTTAACATCCCAAACCCGAGCTTTTGTAAAGAGAACGAGCACAGATAGGTCATTGCACAAATCACCATTCCTGGCGTGTGACTTCTCTAGTTGTAAAAAGAAAAGGTCATTCCCTTTTAAAAAAATGGATTCACTTTGCAGATACTTTCCTTGCAACATCTGTATCATTAACTTTTACTTATAGGATTTCTCGTAAGAATCTGCAAAGCCATCTTAGGAGGACCTGACTGGAACAGTACTAGCCTCAGTCAGGCGTGTTTGAGCACTGCCACCCAGTTATGTACCACAATTATGTACTACTTCAATCACTAACACCTAAGCAAAATGATATGGATAGAAACCACTAAATACCTGCAGAAATCTGTGATTCAAGTACGCAGGTACTCAAAAGCTAAAATAAAATCTGTGAAATCCTTGGATTACCACCTAAATCTGTGTGTCACCTTATATAATAAAGAACAATGCATCAGTAAGAAAAAAGGCTAAATTCATCAGGTAGGTTACGTATTTTTTTTCATTCGGTTGCACAGTTTTTTATGTTTTGGTGACACAGAAGATATCTGATGCCTGACAAAAATCTCCCTTATACATTCTCTAACTGTATTATTTCAATTTATTGGTGATATAAACCAACATTAACTTTTTGCCACCTCTTGTTGTTGACAAGACTCTGGACTGAATATTTTTAGTCAAACATTGTAAGCTTTCATTCTTACATATCATTATCAATGGAACAAAATAAAACAATAAAGAGTCAGCAGAGTAACTGAAGTGCAGTTTCAGACCATTTGACGTACAGCAGCCTTTCCTGGCTGGCTAGCCTCAAGGAGGGGTGTTTTACCACATGATAAAATGTGCATCAGCTCCCTCTCTAAAAGCACATTCCTCTTTGGAAGGCTGACAAGGGCCACTTATCTTGTGCTATAATTCTGTCTGTGCCAGATTCATAAATGAAGTGGTATTTCACCCTAGACTAAGTAAGTGAGTTAGATGGACTTTCCCAAAGGAAAATCAAATATTCCAAGGCAATGAAAGAGTTAAGAAGGTCATAGGATTTGCCAGCCATCATGAAGTAATTCTTTGAGTCTACTCATCTCAGAATGACTTCAGATTCTGGACAACGTCCTTCTTCTTGAGATTCCAACAGGATCAGAGGACTGTCTCTATAAACAAGATTAAGCAGTAGCTGACTCAATGAAAACTTAGTGCTAATTCAGGAAGTCATTCTAAGTTACTGTGGATTTCCTAGATTCTCAATTCCTTCCAACAAAAATGAAAATCTTTTAATGTTATGGTTTAGATCACATTTACGCTTAAAAAAACCCACTGTGTAAAAACAACTTACTCGATCTATTCACTGGAGTGCCAAAAATACAGAGTTTTTTCCCCTTTTCAAGCTCTTTTTCAAAACTGCTTGGCAAAGGGAAAGAATCATAGCAGCTATTGTGGCTCATACATCATAGGAATTGTCAAGCAGGAACTAAATGTAACTGCTGTGTTAAAAGTCACCTAGTGAAATAACCTTTAAAGCTGCATATAAAGCAAAGACTTCAGTTTCTAGACTGACAAAAGATTTGTTTCATACCAGCAAACATTGACCTTTTTTTCACATAGACCTCAAATTAATCACTATTCTATTACATTCAGATATGTAACAAAGGACATTCCCTTCTAAACAAGATTTTGTTTTCCCTTTTCCTAGAAGACCCTTCCCAACTAGCACTGCATTAGAGCAATTGGTCATAACCTGTGCTGAGGAACAGAGTTTATATAGAGAGATAATTCTTTATTTGTCACATTTCAATCTTCTGTGTTCACTCCTCAATACTCACTGTCATCTTGGTATCCAATCTCATATTTTGAAAGTAAAATTATTGATTATGCAAGCAGAAAATTATTATAAAGACAAGTACTGATCCAAAAATATATTTCGTAATTTATCTTAGCATCACATAGGTGTTTCCTTTGTCCTAATTTTTATAACATCTCCACTTTGATTCTATGCAAAATGGCTATTTTACCTTCTTTTTATTTCATGAGAAGCACTGAACTAATCAGAGTTGCAGGCAGTCTTTGACCCTTGTAGAAATTTCAAAAGTCTTGAAAGGTTCCCTTAGGCCAGCTCCTGAATGTGTAACTCTCAACCCCTGGACGTTCCATAGCACACAGTATATGCTCACAGAAACTTAATTCTGTTGTCAGAGATCAGGTTTGCCAAGTTTTGGTAGTAATTACCTTTCCGAGCCCATATAGCAAAATGAATGAGACATAACATCTGTTTTCTGGTTTCTTAAGTAAACTTATATTGAGTGAATTCAATCATTGATTAACTGTTCAAGCCAATGAAACATCACATTTTTCAAAGTCAGAAATTATTACAGTTTCCATTGAGCCTATGATCTAATTAGAACTGAGTGGAAAACAATTTTCTCAGCCTGTTAAAATGTTTGAGATTTCAAGAATTTTCCCCAAACCACAGAACCTTGCAACAGCCTTCCCAGTGGCTGGAACCCCCAGTCTACTGTATGGAAGTTCAAAACCTTCCTACCCTTAATTCAAATCAAAGAATGTAGGTTTCCCACATCTTACTGATAGCCAAACCACTAGGAGGTTAGCTGTGACTCTGCTGGTTTTGATCTGAAATGGCGTCATAGTGATGGGGATGGGTCATGACTGATGTGAGGTTTGGGAAGCAGGATTGATTTTGAGGTTTGGGAATGGAGCATTACTAATTATTGGACAAGGTAATTCAAATCACTGTACTCATTTACTTTAGGGATATGAGAAGGGACTAAAGTAGATGAAATCTTTGCTGAAAAGATTCATAACAAACCCATCATTTCTGAGCTATAACTACCACACATTTGTATTTTCTAGGAATTGTTCTTTCCTAGCTCCAACAAAGTTTTCTGGAGATGGATTTCTGATAAGTACACCCCATGTCCGGCTTTATGAAAATCCTGCAAAAAACATTCTGCTTCCACAGAATGATGCTGCATCTCCTTGCAAATGAATTTTGATCAGAGTAGATTAGAGAGAGGCAGAATTGGGAGAATGGAGAAGGCTTTCAGGATGGACTGGAGGCTCAGAAATCCATAGATAGGAAAGAATAGGAGTCTAATGTGGAAAGACCAGGCACTAAGAAAGATGTGGGATGTAGAAAAGAATATTGTGAAGAATGTAGGAAGGGCTGGTAAAGGGGTGGGAGCAGTTTGGTGTCAGAAAAATTTTGGAGCCATGGCTCTGGTGGAGCATCTAAGATCTAAAGTGGTGACGTCGAGATGGTGTTGGGAAGTACTGGGGACCTCTGGAGCCCTGATCCAGGATGGTTGGAGTTACAAAGGAGTGCTATTGTATTTGAACACCATCAGCCCTGATTTGAGAGAAAGGGGATGTGTATGTGAATGATGCCTTCTCACTTCCAGCATTTTACTTCTTAGTCTGTATTGTGCTGTCTTCTTTCTCGACTTCATAAAATGTAAAGTACAATTTTCTCTTATTGTCTCATCCATTATGAGACCAAAAGGACAAATTTGTAGTGTTGTGTCCTTCTGTTTCCTCTTAAGTGTCCCTCCTTCCCTCTTGTCATCAGATTCTTTACAATCACTGCTGCAGGCAACCGCAGCCTCCTTTCTTACGATGCCTAAGCCTGTAGTCCCGGTTTGATGAACCCTGTGAGGAAGTCAAGCATTTAGGTACATCATTCTCTTGCCCAACTACAAATCCTTCTTTATACAAGGTGACAATGTCTTGCCATGCTAATGCTAGATAACGAGTACACACTCACCTCTAGGTAAATTTGTTGCTCTCTTTAGAGTTTAATTGTGATTTGAATTCTGGTCTTCGCTAGTGATGCACTGAAATCTACATCACAGAACTCCATGAACCCCATGTTTCAGTGCAGACAACCAAGTCATAGAAACTGTAGAGAAGAGCAACTAATTCTTGCCTTTAACCCCAAACATTTATCTTCAGTCACTTTTGCCAGACTTGTAAATTCCTCACAATTCTGATGGCTTTTATGGGTGATCTTGGCCATTAGTGCCAAAATCTTCATGGACTTCATCAAGATAAAAAATTCCTTTTATTGTTTTCTTAAAATGTCAAATCCTGGAAACTGTGACTTAAATGAGATTCTTGGCTTTCATTCACTTCAACAAAAGATTACTAGGCCTCGCAGTTGCCAAAATAGATTGGGAATATGAACTCTTCACACTTTGAACCCAGAAGATGAATAACTTTCCAAATGTAGTATTTTTGTAAATATAATTCCGAAAACAGTATCAATACTTTTGGGTGGCTGATCAAGATTTTTGAATGGTTGGAGTAGCCAACACTGCCAAGTCATTAACTGCAGAAGGCAAGAAGTAAGGGTGACGCAGTCAAGCACTCAGTACTAATCAAGGCTCAGTGTTCTAAGAACATCAAGCAGTGTAGATGAAATTAACACTGCTTCCAAAAAAGTGAATGTAAATTTTGCTAGTCTCTGCAAAATCAGCAGATCTGATCCCCAAACCCACTCATTCTTGCAGATACTCAGGAAAAATTTACAGATAATCTACTTGTGTCTATGGGATCAAATGATTCACGTCTCTGACACTGAACTGGAGACTCAAGAATTTTTTATCTTCTGAAATATAAAAGGAAGCATGTCTAGTCCACCTAGCTTCAACTTGTCAATTCTAGATTATTCCTTATTTCAGGGGAACAATTTCTAGAGAAATACAGATTTCTCTCAAAAACTTCATACTCCTCCCCACAGGAATGCAGCCCTTTGAAAAAAGCTAATGAGAAATGGGTTTATAATCCTGACTGAATGAATAAAACCAACTCACAACGAAGGCATTTATGTTTAATAATTTTTCAATTTATGTTAGATAGACTAAAACTTGGGATCACTTTTTTTTCCGTTTTTGGCTTCAGAGTTCATTGCTGAAACACACTGCTCCTGGTCTGCAAGAAAACACTTCTAGTCCTTCCCACCTTTAAGGGCTGAACTTTGTGTTGAGAACACAGATCCACTAGTAACAGATGTGGTCTAAAAAATCTTGCTAACCTCTTAACTTGAACCTTTCTTGAGTGTTCTTAGGTCCTGAATAAAAATATTTATAAAATGCTAGTGTAGTCATAAATAAATCTCTAGGTAGGCACTAGGAAATTCTCCTTATCAGAACTACCTCTTTTGTTCTTTATTAGTTTCTGCTTTGCTTTAGGAACATCTACCTCTCTGTCACATCCCTGACAACATCATTATTTTTCTTTCCAGCTATTGTCCATACTATGGAATGGTCATGTTTAATATTTTCTGGTTTTACCCAACACTAGGTGACATTGCCATGAAATAGTCCTCTTGTTCTCTGCCTCATTAGCATGTAAAGCAAGGAAATACTTTGAAAGTTGCCACAACACTAGCTACTTGGCAATAGTATAGTAAAGATCTTACAAATAATTTTGGGTTAAAAAAAAAAAAGTGCTTTTGCACAGGAATATCAGAAGATATATTAAAATTTCATCATATCATATCATATCATATCATAGCATATCATATCATATCATACAATATAATATGTAATGCAATGCATTACAATACAATACTTCCTGCATAACCAACAATAATTTGTGATCATTACAAATGACTTCTCCATCTCCCACCTGCTCACAAAACGCTGGCTTTTTTCTCCATACTACCTGTTTTTTCATGACATTATGAATAATACATTGCATCCCACATTATAGGAAATGTATTTACAAATGGAGTCTAACTGCATCATCAGATGTGCAATCTGTAACTTTGCATTTTAGAATGAGCTAAATGATTGAGAGCACTTGAAAGCGACTTCCATTATTTATGTCACAGTCAGTCTGAATTTGACTATCCTCTAAATCTGTCGATTTGAGCCAAGTACCAGGCTTTACTGTACTATTGACTTTTAAACAGTACTGTCCATCGATTTAATTGGAGAATCCTGATTAAAAATTGATGTGACAATGTGCCCTATTGCCCTCAGTCTGCACATAAAGCTAGTACTGATGTTACATCTGCAAAGTTATAGTCATTCATATTCAACTGCTGTTCAGCTAGTTGTAGTTAAAATTGCAGATCATGCTTTTAGAAATAATACTAACAGCAATGAGTAGATACAAAGACCATTCCTTTTACGAGGAAGGGCTGGAAACAGATGCTGTGAGCCATATTCACTTCCCACTAAAACCTTCATACTTCTACCTGTTTGAAAAAGACTTTTGATTCAAACATCCTTCACAAGAACAGAAACTGGGACTCAACAGGACTACCTGCAAAGGAAGAGCTGAATCATTTATCTCTTGGGCAGTGTTGATATGATCAAAGAAACAGAGGTTGACTTGTGTGGAAGGATATAAGAACATCTGTGAAGAATATCTAAGGCCCAGTGCAAAACTTCTTAAGCACTCCCTTGTAGTTTCTTGATGTATTTGTTGAGTATGTACTTTCAGTGCACCTCTTCTTTCCTGCAGTGTCAATGTTCCATTAACTGAAAGGTAAAATTTAAAGAAAACACGCTGTCCTACTGATGCCCTCTAAAGCAACAATTTCTACTGATTTTCTTAATGTACTTGGCAGAAAACATAACTTCAAACTGACATTAACTACTTTGTTAACTACATCTGAGATTCACTCTCACACAGTACAAATCTGGAGTTAACTACTAGCAATAACTCTGAATATATTTCAAAACATCATAATAGCAAGTGTTACTGAGGAAGAAGAAATGAGAAGATTTCTTTTGTCTTTATAAGACAGGTTAAGGACCCAAACTAAAACCAGAAAGCAAACCAGCAGAAAGGCAAGTTACACAGATTAGAGTATCGCTGCTGTAGACAGCTGGAAACATGGACTGAAATATACTACATACAGCCAGATGGCCCAATACAATCTCCACATTGGTAGCTGTATATTATTAAAAGAAATTATTTTGACCTTTTACAGAATCACAGAATCACAGAATGGTAGGGGTTGGAAGGGACCTCTGTGGGTCATCTAGTCCAACCCTCTTGCCAAAGCAGGGTCACCTACAGTAGGCTGTAGAGGACCTTGTCCAGGCGGGTCTTGAATATCTCCAGAGAAGGAGAATCCACAACCTCCCTGGGCAGCCTGTTCCAGTGCTCCGTCACCCTCAGAGGGAAGAAATTCTTCCTCAAGTTCAGATGGAACTTCCTGTGCCTCAGTTTGTGCCCATTGCCCCTTGTCATGTCGCTGGGCACTACTGAAAAGAGTCTGGCCCCATCCTCCTGACACCCACCCTTCAGATATTTGTAAGTATATATTAGGTCCCCTCGCAGCCTTCTCTTCTTCAGGCTGAACAAGCCCAGCTCCCTCAGCCTCTCCTCGCAGGGGAGATGTTCCAGTCCCCTCACCATCCTCGTAGTTCTCCGCTGGACTCTCTCCAGTAGCTCCTCATCTTTCTTGAAGTGGGGAGCCCAGAACTGGACACAGTACTCCTGATGGGACCTCACTAGGGCAGAGTAGAGGGGAAGGAGAACCTCCCTCGACCTGATGGCCACACTCCTCCTGATGCATTCCAGGATCCCATTAGCTTTCTTGGCAGCCAGGGCACACTGCTGGCTCATGGTCAACTTGTCGTCCACCAGGACACCCCAGGTCCCTCTCCACACAGCTGCTCTCCAGCAGGTCCGCCCCAAGCCTGTACTGATGCATGGGGTTGTACCTCCCCAGGTGCAGGACCCTGCATTTGCCTTTGTTGAACCTCATCAGGTTCCTCTCTGCCCAGCTTTCCAGCCTATCCAGGTCACGCTGAATGGCAGCACAGCCTTCTGGTGTATCTACCACACCTTCCAGTTTGGTGTCATCAGCAAACTTGCTGAGGGTACATTCTAACTCTTCATCCAGGTCGTTGATGAAGAAGTTAAACAAGGCTGGGTCCAGAACTGACCTCTGGGCAACACCACTAGTTACCAGCCTCCAACTAGACTCAGCGCTGCTGATGACAGCCCTCTGAGTTCTGCCATTCAGCCAGTTCTCAATCCACCTCACTGACCACTCATCCAGCCCACACTTCCTCAGCTTCCCTAGGAGGATATTATGGGAGACCGTGTCAACAGCCTTGCTGAAGTCTAGGTAGACAACATCCACGGCTCTCCCTTCATCTACCCAGCCAGTCATGTCATCGTAGAAAGCTATCAGATTGGTCAGGCATGATTTCCCCTTGGTGAATCCATGCTGACTACTCCTGATAACCTTCTTTTCCTCCACTTGCTTGTTGATGACCTCCAGGATAAGCTGCTCCATAACCTTTCCCAGGATGGAGGTGAGGCTGACTGGCGTGTAGTTCCCTGGGTCCTCCTTCTTGCCCTCTTTGAAGATTGGAGTGACATTGGCCTTTCTCCAGTCCTCGGGCATCTCTCCTGTCCTCCAGGACCTCTCAAAGATGATGGAGAGTGGCTCAGCAATGACATCCGCCAGCTCCCTCAGCACTCGTGGGTGCATTCCATCGGGGCCCATGGATTTGTGGGCGTCCAGATCGCTTAAGCGATCCCTCACACAGTCCTCCTCGACCAAGCGAAAGTCATCCTCTCTGTAGGCTTCCTCTCTTACCTCCGGGGCCTGGGATTCCTGAGGGCCAGTCTTAGCACTGAAGACTAAAGCAAAGAAGGCATTCAGTAGCTCTGCCTTCTCTGCATCCTCCATCTCCAGGACACCCGCCTCATTCAGCAGTGGCCCCACATTGTCCCTAGCCTTCCTTTTGCTGCTGATGTAGCAGCAAACTACTGCACTGTAGATGTTGGAACTAGAACTTAGCTAGTGTTGAAAAGTGAGTCCCCATGCTACAGAAAGCCACAGAGATTGTATGACGTAACTATAAGGCTCAATTCAGCAGAAAATATTCTGTGAATTATAATTGTGCTTACCCTGCACATATGCATTCCAGGCATATAGCCTTTAAGCATAAATACTTCTTGAAGCATCACAGTCAAAACCCAACACTTTGAGAATTTAATGGCAAAGCATGAACTGGTTGTACATGCAATATTGATACTGAAGCACACCATATAATAGGACTTCATATGAAACATCATGCTTTTTCTGTGGGAAAATTCCATCTGTATAACATTGACCGTAGGATTCTCATAATTTGGAGATTTGTGCTTCCCCAAAAGGGTGTTTTAAGACAAAGCCTACTTGCAGTTCCTGCGGCATACCAAAAGAGGGCACCTAAAGCTTTCAGTATAAAGCCCGGGGAACTCTGTCCAAACCCAGGTTACTTTCCAACAATATTTTAGAAATCTCCTCCCACTTTACAGCATTCTAAGCAGAAATATAAAGTCTGTCGCTAGACAATGAGATATAACATGAAAAATGTACATATCCCCAATATATATAAATTTTGCAGCCAGAAAGGAAAACTGTGATCACCTAGTTTGATCTTCCTGTCTGATGTCCTGCATTAATTCCTTTTTGAATGAGAACATTTATTTTAGAAAAATTTTCCTTAACTTGCCATTAGAACTGACGCTGTTTACAGGCTCTAAACAGTGCAATTAAGTAATTTCAGTGACTTGCCTTCATTGTTGAAAAGGTATCTAAAATTCCTAACTCATTTTTGGTGTCAAGCTCTTACTGTTGGGTAGCTCCATTAACTTTCAAAAGTTAGCTCCTGTTATTCATCGTCAACAATTAAATCAAAATCAGGCCTGCAGTAAGGTGCACAATTTAGGACATCTGGAATACTTTCTTTAAAGTGGTGAGTAACATCTGGTTGGCCCAGTGTATTTAGCAGCTGAAAGGAGCAGAAAGTCTGTCTTCTGTTTGCAGCTTGACTACTTGCCTGAGTTTGAACCTCAGGCAATTCATTGCACTATGCAGTGCCTCAATTTCCTTGTCTGCAAAATGGACCTAATTTCAGAATTTCTTTGGAATCCCTAAGCAGAAAGCCTGTATGAGAGAGACATCAACCATACAAAGTTCTTTGTTGCTTTGCATCTCCAAAATTGCTGTCTTCAGGGGAGGTAAGTCCCCACTGGGAATTCCTGCTACCATTAAGGTATTCTTGGAAGGATTAGAAACAGTATTTTCCTCTTCCAGGAGGGAAAATACTACCACTACAACAAGCAGCAGGTTCTGTTCGTTCAGTCCACCATGACCCTGGAATTAGTCTAAGAGTCATACCTACACTTCTGAACTGCAGAAATGGCTCAACCTTTCTTAAATCTCTAGTTCATTTAAAATTTGAGCAGTGCAGACCGCTTCCTGGCAGAGAAGACAGGGCTGTCTGGAGTCAGCATGGCACTGTGCACGTGCGCTCCCCGTGCGACTGCAGCTCGAGCTGCCGGGGAGTCGGGCTGAAACACGGCAGGCCGTGAGTGTGCCCACAGGTTCTAGCTTGCTTGCAAACAGAAAGCAAATTCTGAAGCTGTGGATCTTGCCCTTGCCCAGAGACAGCAAAGGGCTTGCCTCAGAGTAAGAGGCACAGGCACTTGAAAACAGATCTTTCTTCAGGCAGATTCCAAACTTTGATAAGATTCAATAATTGCCCTGTGAAAGTCGTGCCTTTGATGAGTTTCAGCAATTATTTTGTTACCTACATGTCTGCACGATGTGTTTTCCTATTACATAAAAATAAGAACACTTGAATAATAAATTGCTTTAAGCCATAAAGAAAATTTGTTTGAAGTGCAACAGTTCTATTTGCAGCAATGTATGTTATAATAGCAAATAATACCATTGTACAAGAGTGTGTTATACTTTTCATATTAATATAGCTGTTAACTACAATAATTTGCATTTAGCAGAAATCCTCAATTATAAGTAGTTTTTCACTAACACTGTTCTGTCTGGGAGACTGGAAAGGTATTTCACGTGGTTATCCTTCTCTGACATGTTTGTTTCAGATGCAAAAATACAAACCATCTAATTCCCAGGTAAAAAATTAAAAAGAAACAAAGATTTTATTTTCCACTTGCCTTTAATACATATATATATGTGTGTGTATATATATATTAGAAAACAGGTGCAAAGTAAATATTCAGCTGTAGCTTTAGTGTAGCTTTTTAAATCTCTCACCATTTGCTTCTTAAATTGGCTTCCTCCGCCTGTCTTACAAGTAACAGAAAATAGACTTCAAATTCTAAAGATGTGAAATTTAATCCACTATTAAATGACTATATATTTTTTCTTTTCTTTAGAATTTGATTAGTGCTAATGTACTGCATGATAGGGAACGCAAGAAAGGAAGCATTTTTGGCCCTCTTAAATAATACCCTTTATTGAACCAGAGCTATTGTCCCTTAAAATATCAAGCAAGAACTGCAAAAAGGACGTAAAGCAGAGCTGTCTGGAAGATATGTGATTAGGAAAGGGGAATAAGAGTCCAATTGCTTTTGACATCTATTATTTCACATTTCTTGGGCATTTTTACTGTTATTCTTTTTCTGTATCTTAAGGGTTTGTCTGCTGGACAATGCTGTACGGTTTATTTTTTTAAAACTCATTCAAGAATGCATGAAGGTATTTCCTAAAGTTGCAGTGACAGTTTTGCTTTGTTACCTTTACAGCTCAGGTGGATTATACAGCTGCATTCAGTAAAAAAAAGCTTTGAGTGTAGGAAAATGAGGAAATAGAAATATTAAGAATAAAATATTTTGCTATTACTGCTTGCAGATATATTCACAATAAAATACCTTGCTATTGCTGCTTATACAACTCATGTTTTACAAGCCATCATTTCTGCATTTTCTCTCAGTGCCAGTGCCCTTTGCAGGGCATGCACAGGGAATTCACATGCAGAAAGGTGGGCTACCGTGCAGGCTCCAGGCTTGACCATCTAATTCGTCAGCTGCTGGAACAAAAAGACCTTTTTCATTCGGGTTACCTGAAATCTAGATTATGTGCACAGACATAAATGGAGCAGAACAGAGGGAGGAGCGTAGGAGGGTTGCAGGGAATGTATGCCTTTCCACAGTGCCAGGGAGTGCATATATAGTGGTGCAACATGCTCAAACATATGGGCCTACATTTGGGTGCATCTGTTTTGGGTGCCCAAGCTGAGAGACCTAGAGAGCTGAAACTTCAGCAGACCTTGGGAACTAGCCTCTGCAAATCAGGCCTGTTTATGCTGTCTCAACTTTTGCTTATAAAAGTAGACACCAACAGTCACCAGTCAGGTTTGTAAATATAGACTGGAGAATATTCTCCACTCTGGACTTCAAAAAATAAATGAGTGGAAAATCAGAGGTTAGAGTTCTAGGTTTTCTTTGAATGTGAGGCAAAATCCAAAAAGAAATCTTTACTAACGGGAACAGCTGAATCGCAAAGGTTTAACTTGGCTTTGGTTTGTACGCTGCAGAGGACTGTCCCTACATGGCATGGGACAGATCTAGAGGAATCTTTGACGTTTTTCTTTGCTAACAAATGCTCAAGATGAAAACTTTCCCCCTTGCAATCCATTGCATATGTTAATCAAACCACTGTACAAATCACAAGAAAATTAACTAGAACACAATTCCAGAAAACGAGATGTATGATCCCAAGAGCATCTCTCTGAATATCTTATTAATACAGCCACATACAACAGCTGAAGTAACATAAAAGTGTTCTAGATTTTTCCTCAGTGATGTGTTCAATATAATTTGGTTTGCTATGAAAAATAAAATGACAGCTTTAGCTAGATTTGGAATTTCTTTTCCACAGATTCAGTTCTTTGATCAAAAACTACAGTAGATTGAAGTTTTGCTATTGTCAACATATTGTAGGTAGACAGCGTGTTTATTTTTGTGCGCTTTTAATGTATTTAACCTTATTGTCTGCTTCTTTAAAGGAGAGAAACTGTGGCTCAGCATCTTGAATTGTCAAAGCAATCTATTGCAGATTTCTTTTTATAGATGAAAAGAAGCGTCCAGATGATGAATGCTATTCACAAAGTGATTGCTGTGGCAGTCATACCATGTCTCAAAGTACACATGGCTGTGTAAATAGAAACTACTGAAACTTGTACTGACATGTAAAACTTTTTCACGGCATACGAACCTTTGTGTCATCTAAGGAGATTCAGTTGGAGCTCTTACTAAAAATGCAAGTGTTTTCACTTGCTTTTCTTATTGTTTCTTAATATCACTTTATTGAATTGGTCAAAAGTGAGATATTGCTCTCCCCCATGAGACCCTCAAGTTTAACATTAGAAGAAGTTTTGTGACAGTCTAGTAAACCTTTAATGAGATTTCTTTTTGTGACAGACAGATGTAAATGTATCCCTCTAATCCTATCCTTTCAGGTCTTTGTCTGCAGATGAATGTTAATAATTAGTAGTTGTGTTCCCCCCCCTTTCCTTCGTAAAATTGTATTCTTCATAAATTCATCATCTTTTTTTTTTTTGTTTTCTCAAAGTACCAGCAGCCCTGACAGCCTCCCTTTGTTCTTATGTTTATAAATAATTTATAATGTAGAAATATCTCTTCTTAGTCTTAAAAAATAAACTAATGGTTGAACATAACATACTGCCAGGAGCAGATCTACCACTAGCTTTAGAGAGAAAAAAAAAAAAAAGGAAAAAAAGCTTCATGCTTAACAAAAGGAGAAGGAAGGAACATCACATGGAAATCCGTTTATCTGAGTGAACGCTGATTTTTGTTTGCAGATGCTAGATGCATCTGAGCTACCCTCATCTTATGCTCTGTTTCTGCTTCTTTTCCAGACTATGCACCTCAATTCACTCCATAAAAATGTAGCTTCTTTTAAATGTTCTGAACACACAAAGGGCTACAGCATGGACTAAGTTACCAGCATAAATTGTGTTTATACTGGTGTAGGTGATTCCCTTGAGGAGTATACCAGGCCTTACACTGACACTTCGCTGACGATTGCTGTACATGTTGTAGACATACTGCTAAAGAAAATCATGCATCTAGCCAAGCCATTCAGTCTATCGGAAACTGCGTATGGGCCAGCTGTTGGTGCCGGGATTCTTTCACTAGAATTCTGAACGCTGTACTGCAGTAGCAGATACTTTGTCACGAGCAGTTGCACACACAACCTTGAACTACATAGACCAAGAACTGAAGTACACTGAGTCTCAACACCTACCCAACGCCGAGGAGCGATCGCGTTTCCAACTGTTTGTACGGCTCTTTATTATTGTTTTGTGCAGTCACAGCAGGAGCAGCATCCACACAAATGACTGGAATTACTGCTAATTAAGGTAAATACAACTGAACTTAACATTATACTGTCTAGCTAAGTTCTACAGAGAAATCTTTATTTTGCTGCAGGTTAGCATGCGTCAAAGGAGATGGCTTAAAAGTCACCATGCGATATACTGAAAAAATATTCAGGTCTTTTTAAATAACAGTCCTAGCATGCAATTTAGATTGGGTTCTCGTCATTACCTCACATCGGCTGACAGGATTTTTAACCAGAGACGAGGTACTATGTTGTCGCCTGACTCAGAATGCTCCCTATAGCGGTGGCATTAGCAAGTCAATGGCTTACTACCAAACTGCCACGCAGCAGCATCCCTGTGTGCCAGGTAACTCCAGTGAAGACGCTATAATTACACACAAGCAAGTAATTTGGGTGCTACTTTCTTTTACAGGAAGTGAGCGTAGCTCTATTTTAACACACTTTATTTTAAATCCCCCACCAGGCACTAATCAGAGTGTCGTCTGCAGGCGACATACAACATTCACCTACTCTTCAAGCATATTATCACAAGTAACTATGACTGGATCACCAGCACTGCATAATTCAGGGATAGGAAGCGAGTGGAAAAGAATGCCTTACCCAAGGTCCACATACAGACGAGAATGCGGAATTTAGGCAGATATGCAATAGAGACGTAGGAATAGTTGTGACCTGCAGGGCTCAGCGTTGGATTTAGTAACTTAAAGGAGGGTTGGAGCCAAGATTTCAGTTTGATTTCGCCAGAACCAGGCTAGCTGTCCTTTGTAAACTATTCATTTTTGCTTTTGTCTGGTTTCTGACTTTGGAGGGTGGAAGGATTTTTGTCCAGAATCAACACTCCTGCAAAATCTTTTGAAATCACTGGTTAAGGAGCTTTCTGAATAAAAGAAGATGTCACTCCTAGCAGCTAAGAGATGAATCTGCTTGCACAAACACTGCTCGGAAAAAGTGAATTTAAATCTCCGTCAGATGTCCAAAATCAGTCAGAACCCCCTTTTTAGGACTTTGATCTTCTAATCCTCTACCTTTTCTCATCCCTTGCCTTTAACACCACATAACAGGATTCTGAGCTTCTGTTAAAATACATTTTGTGATAGCCTGTAAATCTCTGCTGAGATTTCTGCTGCCTTCAGATCTTACAGGGTGTGCTGTGAGGATTCAATGTTTTTCAGGAACTGTACATTCAGAACGGAATCCTGCTTGAAAATCCCTGGGTGCACACATTGTAAAGAACGCAGGAAGGCAGACCTAAAATAGAGCATGCATCAAGACCAGAATTTCATCCAAAGGTAGCACGCTTGTGAGGAGACATTTGAAAGCTCAGTGCAATCATCTTTTAAAGGAAACCTTTCAGGTTGCTGAGGGCTGTTCAGGATCAAGAGGGAAACGAGTGTCATGGGAAGGGAGGACGAGGCTGAAGGGAATGAGACATTTGATTGGAAAGACGAGGAAAACAGAGCAGCAGGGAGGAGTATGAGACGGGTATAAAAGCATCTCAGACAAACATTTGACAGTGGTACCTTCATATTTGCAGCGCTATGATGCTAGCACAGAAGTTAACCCTTAAATGCTTTTGCCTTTATCCGAAAGCGATCTTCAACCTACCGCATCTTCATGGTGAAATGTCTGTCTCATCATGCTGGCACATTACTTCTCAGATTTTCACTAAACATCTTTCATGATGACATAAAATCTCATAGCTACAATGCTACGTTCTCTTGGTTAAATTATTCCCCTGTTCTGCTCTGCTACACAAGTAAAAACATTTCCAGCTGCATTCAGAACCTCTGTTCTGTTCCACTCCAAACTTTAGCTTGAATAAATACCCCAAAACTCTAATGCCTGGAAAAGAGATCAGGGCCCAAACATGTATGAAGTTGTCTTTTTTTTTTTTGTCAGATTATGAAGCTGACTAATCGAAACTTCAGCTGTAACACACCTGATTTTGGTTGGTTTCAATACCTTGATGAAAAATTTTTCAACTGAGACCCTTTGCTGCCTATAACAATGTATCTTTATAGCGCAGAAACTGTCTGGCTCCCTGGTGTTATTACGAAAATACAGTGTACAAAAGCTTTAAGCTTTAAACCATACAGCATGATTATTATGATAGCAGGAGGTGTCAGGTGGAGACAAAGACACACGGATAGAATTGATTTGAGGCGCGTCATCAGAAAATAAGGGTGATGTGATCACAGTACTTACAGCATATGCCGCAGCTGTACAATTCTACATGGCAGCTTCCATCATACCCCTCATATTGAAAAAAAAAAAAAAAAATATTCTGACTAAGTGATGGTTGAATACAGAATAAATTGTAGTGTATGACAAGACACTTTCTTTTTTGTTTAATATATAAATCAGGAGCACTTATGAATTGATATTAATTAAAATAATGTATTTGCTTTCTTTCGACAGTTATGTCAGCCTCATTAAAAACTGAGTGCTAAATCTTCATTAGATTTTTCACTATTAAAATACTTCCATGAAATATAAATTAACATTTAACTTGTTGCCGGTCACAGTAAGAAAAAGGAGGGGGGAAAAAAACCCCTTGGGATGAAGTCCCATTCCAGTTAAATCAATGAGACTTTTGTTTCTGAATTCAGCGGGGCCAAAGAATTCCCTCCCTGTTGGCAACGAGTGTAGCGGCTTTAAACCTGACGCGGATGCAGGTCTCGGGGCGTACGCTGTCTCGGTCTGTGCTCCTGACTCGCGTGGTGACAGTTCACATTTTCAAAGTATCCTTGGCGACGCAGGGGGAACCTACGTCCCAACGAGAGTCACAGAGTTTGGGTTCCGGGGCAGCTTCGGTGTTTGAGGAGGCCTCACGGCGCGCCTCGAACTTGAACACCGGTACCCCATGAAATGACACGCTGGCATTCTCCCCGGCACGGCGAGGCATCTGCTTTGCAGTAGGTGAGGCCGGCGAAGCAAGCAAGCGGTTGGTACGCGACCACCGCCACTTCTGTCCCCGCCACCCACCTGCGCAGACGCACCGGGCCTGCGGCACGCGGCCGGGCGCGGGGCCTGGGGCTCCCTGTCCGTCACCCCTCTGCCCGGGCCTCGGCTTGCCGCGGGATCTCCGGCCGACGCGGGAGCTGGGAGGAGGGGCTGCGTCAGCAAGGGCGGGAAGCCGAGCAGGAAACCACCGCAACGTGCGCGCCCGGCCACGGCCGCCATCGGCGACCCCGGCTCCCACAGGCGCTGCGGCCGGGGGCGGGAGGCGGTGAGCCGGCCCGGCAGGGCTGGCCCGCTGCCCGGGCAGCCTGCGAGAGGCCTCGCTGCCGCCCAGGCGCGCCCTGCTCGCCGGAGCGGCTCCCGGGGGTTCCGCTGCGGAGCCGAAGGAGCCGCCGGGGCCCCGCCGCCTGCGAGCGGGCTGCCCGGAGCCCGGCGGGAGGCCGGCGGCGGGAGGAGCGGGCGCCGGGAGGCGGCGGGCGGGCTCCTGCGGGGCCGGGCCGCACGGTGGTGGTGTGGTGCCGCCGGTCTCCGGCAACGTCGGAGAGAGGTTTTGTTTAATGAGCTTGAACTCGCGAGCCTGCTCATCTAGTGCACTGTGACTTTTCAAATACCAACCTATTAATGTCAAAGGCAATACTGAAGGGAACAGTTCTGTTTGATTTAAAAAATACAGACAATGTGAAGTCCACTATGCTCTAATATCTATCACCTATGGGGCTCCATTCATGCCTAATGCTTTGTTCAAGCTAAGACCTAGTTTTTATATATCAGATTAATACGTATCTACAGCTTTGCACCTTTTTATTTTGATTTTTTTATTATCAGGGCTCGCCGGGGCCGTTTTCATTCCCTCGCTATAGCATCTGCAAGCAGGTGGATTAGAGATAACTCTCATTGTGCTTTGTTTTCTCCTGACACTGTCATTAATCATTCCTTAAGCCACACTTCAACTTATAGTAATCAGGACTGGCTGCTCCCGAGCTGCACAAGAATTGCCTTTCACGATGTAATGTGAAATTGGAAGCGAATGGCTGAAGCCAGACGCTTCTTCTGCATTCCCCATCTATCTCATCATTTAGGTATTTATCCATCTCAGGCTTGTGCAGGGAGCATCTCTCTCCTTCCCATGAGGACACAGATTGCAACAGAGGATCAGATTTGTTACCCAGGCTTTGGGCTTTGATTGTCCTCTTATAAGTTCGGGATTAAAGTGAAATTTCCCACAGGGCTATGCAGGATTTGCTAGCATTTAACTGTTTAACCTGGCTGTTTGTGAATGAGGATCCTGTGGTCAGCTATTCCACAGAGAATATTACGGTGAGCCAGCTCTGAATGGCAGACATTTCGGTAAATTCCTGTAAAGACTGCTACAGTTGATTCCAATTAAGTTCATACCTGATAACAATTGTTTTCTTGAACGTGATGAACGTTAATCTTATGAGAAAAAACAATTGTCTAGTCTCTCGTGAAACACTCACGTCAGCTGCAGAATAAATGCAGACCTTCAAAAAGTTGCTATCATCTGTTTATGCTTTTAGAGTCACCGTGCATTAATTTGTCTTGAACTAGGTCATAGCTCTCACTACATAGAAGAGCCGTATTCCTTTCTATCTTACCGAATTTTAGTAAGAAGTATAAGCTAATAATATCTGTAGTAGCATGGCAGTGGAATGGACAAACATTTTAAACAAACCGCACTTGATGTATTAATAAAGACAAATTGATGGTTCTGGAAAGCACGCTGTTAAATATGTAGCCAAAACAGACGTATTTCTCCTGGCATTTGATGTGATTCTTGCACAAAGGAAAGTACCTATAATGTGCTATTCTCTACGAAACTGAAAGCAAGGGGGAAAATTTTCAGTCCACATTATCTATCTTTTAGTCTTAGCTTTAGAGCCATTTAAGGAAAAAGATTTTAAAACAAGTCAAAATCATTTTGTTATCTAGTTTAAAAAGACTGTATGTTCAACCACTGTATATATATGCTATTTAATGTGGATGTGTTTTTAAAATGCCTAGGAGGATAGTGCTCATTTCATGTGCTTCTCCAAGAGAGACATAACACCCAAGCAACTGAAGTACATAATTTAACAAAACATTTTAGCTTGCAGTGAAATCAGTTCCCTTGGAGGGAATGGACTGAATCATTAAACTCAATTTTAACCCCACTCCCTGAGAAATTTTTACATCTTATTCGAAAGTTTACTTTTCATTTTCCTCTTTGTTGGCTAAAAACGTGCTGAATTTCCAAAATAAGCTTTCATGGGATGTAGTTTGGGGGGGAAAAAGAAAAAATTCAGAGATATTTTTATTTATCCTTTTAAAAATAAAGAATCCCAGAGACCTCAAGGGAAAGGCTCACAGATATTGTCAACTACAAATCTCTAAATTCTAATGCAGACTGGAATTAACAAATATAAAAGACAAATACATTCATTTTTTTTGTTCACTGTTCAACTACTCTGCATTATGAACCTGTAGTTATAACATTGATCTTGTGCTAAGCAGTGTCTCGGTGGAAAGGAACAGTGCTTGGCTGTGTGACGGTACCTGTGAAAGCCTCACTGGCTGAGTGCAAATTACTAAATATCTTTACCATCATTTAGTGTTTCTCTCATAGCATTAAATGATTACTGAAAAGGCATAAGCAATCCTTTCTATTTATTTGAAATATCCTCCAGATTCACATGAGTAATTTTCAGCTGTGTATAATGCTCCTAAAGTAACCTCTTCATTTCCATTGTTTTAGTGTGAAATCATTTCCTCGGGAGATAATTAGAGTTGCTCCATTTATTACATTAAATGATTAGCATGCACTTGAAATGATTCAGTATATTTTCCTTTATTGCTGATGACTCTTAAATATGGGCCTACATTTTTAATGGATAAATTAAGATTATCTTGACATTTTGTGGCTGCCTCAGCAGCAAAACAGGAGAGACTTTCTTTTCCAAATAGACACGCAGGTGTGTGTTGAACAACGCATGCTAGCTGAAGGGCTCCTATTCACCTGAATATCCCAGCCGGTTCAGCTTACAGACCAGTAAAGACATTTAAAGGTAAAATGGGGGCTTAAACATACCAAAACTGCTATTGCTTTTGTTGCATGTGTAGTTAGTAACTATTCCTAAGCGTCACGGGATCAGAATGTCAGCATCTCAGCTGAAGCGTCTGCTTCCTCTGAACAACCAGCATCTTCTTCCAAATGTATATAAAATTATTTCCGACAGTGGCAGACTTGCACTTTTATCATATTACATGAGTTAATCTAAATGAAGAACAAAAGAGGTTTTTCCGGATGCTAACTAGCAAGTTATCATCCACTGGTTTATGAAAATAAATTATCCTAGAATTGGTGAAAACATATCCCAATTAATACTCCTTATTAAAGCTGAGTAAGATTTAATGCCAGGCTAGAGCCACAGCTTCTAGGCTTTCTTTTAAGAACGGAAGAGCCCGTGGAGCCAAGCGGATCAGCTGTGGGCCTGAGCTGTGAGCAGACCTGCGTAAGCATCATCGCGACACGGACTCCCTCAGCGGGCGCCAGGACTGACCTGGCAGCGGTGGATACTGACAGTGACGGAAGTCAGCAAAATTCAAAGGGCTCCATTTTCCCAAGACCGTGCCATGTCATTCCCAAAAGAACACCGAGGAGATGTTTAACTGGATTTGAAAGCTTGGTGCGTTGGAGTTAAATAACCTACAGCACTCGAACTACATTAGTGGCTGTGAAATTGATGTCATTATTAAAGGATACATTCCCTTGTGATGTGATGCGTGCACCTATCCCCCATTTCTCAAATTCCACTATGGCCCCAAGGCTCCTTATGCATCCAGTCAATTGAAATTCAAGCATTTTTTTGTATTTAGTATCTTAAAAATGTAATTTATTTGAGATTTTAATGGTCATGAACCTTTTTATCCTCTCAGCAAGCTTTCATTTGAGTATTTACTTTTTGAAGAGGATATCTATCAGTTATGTGAGCCCAGAGAATGCATCTCATGTTTTATCTGGACAGCCAGTTTGTTTGTAGTTTCAGTGAGGAAATCCGCATATAGTCAAAAGAATATGCAAACCATGGCTGTATAGAATATGAAAGAGAATACATGATGCAAAATTGTTTAAAAAACAGTATTATAAACACTTTCATAAGTGTATAATGCAGTATTAAAAAACACTTTCATAAAATTGTACCTTGGGTCAGAAAATAATATTCTGAATGAAGTGCCCATTACTAGAAAGTGACAATGCGTACTTTTTGCCTTACTTGCTAATAAAGCATGCAAAACAATTTTTCTACTGGCCTATTTTCTATCCAAAACCCACTTCTGATATTTCTGGTATTCAGAACAAATTACTCCAAGTAAAAGAAATATTTCTTGATCAATTCATAAGCATTGGTCATGTTCCAAGAACAAGAGGCAGCCATGTATTTGGGATACTAGATCTCACCAAATCCAATAAACTGTACCCTAAGATGCAATGTTACTGTAATTTCATGCAGTACTTCTGCATGGAAACAGCAATGGCATGCATGGTTTTGTAACAACACCCCATATGTTTGGAAACAAACATTTCCTCATTTTGTTTCTCAGCTGAGCCCCGCTTGAGCCAGATACTTACCTGTGTCTAAGCAGCACCCTTGACCGCAGTGTGGTCATATGGGACAGACTTCCTAAATTTTTAACTTCGAAAATATAAAAAAAGATTAATTTAACATTTAATTAAAAATTAATTTGGTTGTTCCTTGGACAAAGGCAAGAGGAATCTGGTTACCAGCTAGAAACAGAGAACAGACCCATGTTCCTAAATGACGATTGAGCAAGCTCAGCCCCATTCAGCCAAACTCTTACAGCACATGAGTGTGTCCCACCACTAAAAAGCTCCAGATACAAACAGGAGGTTTGATGAACAGGGACTCACAGATTTCTTATGCTCTTATCAAAGTCATAAATGTGACACTTACTACTTCAGTGATACTGGATCAGGACCATGATGACTAGAGATGAAACCCTGCTCACCTTATTAACAGCAAGCCGTCCCATTTACTAGCCCCAGGACTAGTATATGATGTAGGCACATTTATCCTTGAGAACTTACTTGAGCGATATAAAAGCACACCATTAAATAATAGCACTACTACAGGCATATTATACGAAAAGTGCCATAATGTTGCTTGTGTATGACAGGCATTTTCAGCATAGGAATGCTGAAATTCTACACTGATGTCATTAAAGCACAAATGACACACTACCAAAGAATGGAGATACTATTGTATGGTGGTTAAAACTACACTTCTTTCTAAGTTTTAGAGTATTTTTAATAGCTGCAAAGCGTATTTTTAATAGATGAAGTTATAACAATACCAATAGTAGTGGCATGAAAGGTTGCAGTGGATGAACACCATCTCTCTCAAACATTTGTTCCATTTAAGTAAAAATACCTGATAGAGAGCATTTCTATTATTCACAAGAAATCGTGCAATATAATGGTTCCTAGCACTCTTTTTGTAATAGCTTATTTAAATACTTGGGGCTGCAATTCAGATTCTCACTTTATTCAGACTTCACAGAAATACTTCTTACAATTGATCACATTTTTATTCTTTATTGTGTTCTAAATAGCCTCTGATTTTTCAGAACCTAAGACTAAAAATTAGGTTTGCAGAAGTGAAAAGTACAGTCTTGAAAAAAACCCCATGCACTTTTCACAACTGAGGAACAGCAACTCCAAAACTGTACAAAAAAAATCTACACTGTGGATCATTTTGTTTACAGAATTGCTTTAAGGAATTATTCCTGAAGTCTAAATGGAGCTTGATGGGGCTTTTCTAAACCCCTAAAATGTGAAATGACCTGAGGGTGTAAAGAACGCTTGACTTCGGGTTTCTTTTATTTGTAACTTTTTCTTCAGTGCTTCCAGCTCAGACTACAGTAGTTTACACAAAATTAAGAAACCCAGTCTGATAAGGAGTTATTAAAATTCATCGTCTCAAAATTCATCATCTGAAGTTCATTTATTGTCAAAAAAGGAATTTAAATGAAGAAGTAGGACTAGGTCTTTATTTATGTTGAGGTTTGATATCAGTGGTTTATAGATGCTAAGTTTCCAACTTTCCTCAAATTATTTAAGAACTTTTATGTATTTATGATGAGACCAGGGTAATCTCTCAGCTGATGTAATAGAGTACAAAGTCAACAGAGCTGTTGACTTACATCAGTTGAGGCTAAATTCCTTTTTTTCAGAATAAAAAGGTGATAGTTATTTTCATTTCAGAAGAACCGAACTTTTATCTAAAGAGCAAACAGAAATGATAATGTATAAACAAAGAAGCAAAAGTATATTTGAATTAAATCCCTGCAAATTTACATGCAAACGGTAGGACAACGTAAGATATGACTGGATGTGCTATCTTTTCTCCACCACATTTTGCCAAGGTAAAATGGCATACTTAGGCAGAATTACTCACTTATGTTAAGAAAAAACCTAAAATAACTAAAATAAGCAGCACTATGCTATGACGACAGACTATTAATAGATTCAGTACTAAAATAAACCACAGAATTATACAAATTCATACTCATGGTGTTTTTTAAAGCTTGTTATTTACCTGAGTATAAGAACCTTTCAAGCATGACCATGCGCAAGTGAGAGCATACACAATTTTTAAAGTATGTATTAGCTAAGCGATAAACAGAAGCAGCTCTCTAATCTCAAAAAATGCCCCATCTCCTAACTTTAAGCTCATTCCAAAATGGTTTAATATGATAAACTTCATACGGCAGAGGTATTATCAGACTACAGCATGGGACTTTTAGAGCAGTCGACAGTGCTCTTTGTAATATCGTTCCCATTTGCATTTTAAATAACCAAATGGTTTCCAGGCATTTAATAGAAAAACATTTTTTTAAATGAATACCAAGAGACATTTGTAAACAGCAGCACAAATTGCTCCTGGGCTATAAACCTGAGTGCCAAGTTTCACTCCAGTATGAATACAGACAAGTGTTAAAAGTCTGAAAAATGGATTCCTTAATGGATATACTGGCAGACCTGTAAGTGTAATAGAGCTAGCATGTGCCACTTTAATAAAGATATCATATTTCACCTCCCAGATTACACATAGCTTTTCTATTCCAAATAAAAAGATTAGAACTAGAAATATTTTCCCTGCATATTATATTTAAAAATGTACAAGGGAATGTCATCCAACAATTTGTAAGCATTGAAATTATTTCCTTGAAAACAACAAAAAGTAATCCCTTAAGATATGGTAAATATACAATTCCTTTATTGAACAACCAAAAATAGATTATGCATTGCTTTTTCAAAATCATATACATCTACTTTGAGGCAAGGAGACACATCGGGAGGCTTGAATCTCACCACCGTCTCTGTGATTCTCTATACTGTCAGTGCATCAGTAACCTTGTATTTAACCAGATTATTTACAGTCAGACCCTTACAAGATCACACCCATTGCTGCTGGTGTGAGGGAGGGAAGGAGACCTCTGAAGTTGAATACAAATGTGATATTTATTGTTACATTTATTAGGCTATAACCGTATATCAAATGCACTAAATTCACAGAGATAAAATAATACAATCACATCAAGACTGAAAATTTAATACTAAACAGGGACTCACAAGCTCCCTTCCCTTCCGGCTTGCTTTGTAGCTCATCTGAACAAACACTCTGCCCTGGAATTCACTGGACATTTCCTATGTGCTTGTTATTAAATGCAAGGGCTGTTTCCTTCTGAAAGTTCACCTAACTGCACGTAAACCTACTTGTACACCTAATTTGTAAAACAAAACGTCTGTTACAGGACTTTGCTTGCTTTTGCCAGGAAAAAAAAGAGTAAAATGAAAAGCTCTCCATAGATATATGAGTTTCATGGCAGGAGGGTGGCAGGTCTAAGCATTGCTATCAATATGAAAACGCAGATTTTTCTTTGGAAGAATTTTGACGGTGGTGTAAATTAGTTTAGTTTTCACCTGACTATATTATCCCCAGTTGCTATGCTAAAAATGCATCTAGAATGTAATGCATATTGGCAGTGTCAGACTTGAGAGCCTGACACTGGTGTGATCTGGGTGTTTCGGCTTTTCTTTTCACAAGCACTACTTTCAGCATGAGAGAAAGGGTTCAAGAAGTCACTGAATCTATAGATCCATTTTAGTAGAAAACAGGACAATGTGCTTGGGAGGTGGAGCACGAGTTCTCTAGATTACACCATATTTCCTTTTGGTTAACCAAACAACAGCAAGCTCCAACTAGAGAAAGAGCCTTCAGCTTGTGCCTTGCTTTCTTAGACTCTAAAAAATGAGCCACTTCAGCATATATGTTTTCTAATATACTTTAACTACTTCTTCCGTATATACCCATATAACATGATTATGTTTCTGTCAAGACCTAAGTGGTGTGGATCGACAGCTATGGTAACCCACGACAACAAAACTAACTAAGCTAAATTCACCCCCGTGTCACTCATTGATGCCAGTGGATGAAACAGGCCCTTGTGACTGACAAATATAGCAGGCATATTCCACACTCCATTAAAAACAACCAATAAAGGTAAAGGTGGATAGGAAATAAAAGGCTTAGCTTGTTTTTGAATGCCTTTCTTACCTTCCCTAAGGAAGATCTTAAAAACATAAAGTCGAATGCAAGGGAAGTATTCATCAGTATATTGGAGTGATTTTCAAATACTCAGGGGAAGGTCTAGTTCTTCCTTCTTTCAAATGGATATAAATTTGAATGGCTTCCTTCTCTGGCAGTGCAATTACACCAGCTTTACACTCATGGAACAGGCAGAAGAATTTAACACTTGGTGTACAGGACTGAAGTTCATCCAGAATGGGAAAGTAAGACCTCTGTTCTTTCCAATAGCACAACTCAAATTAATTTATAGTGCCTTTTTTTTGAAAAAAGAGTGGCAGTAGCAGAGTTTTGAGCTTTATGAGTAAAGGAACTAGTTACATGGGACAAAAAGAAAGACAAGGAACAACAGCACAGAACCAGATGATTCCTCTTAGACAAGAGAGATTGTGGTTGCTTTTTCTGACAGCTGTGACTGCAGAATCTGAAAAATGATTTTGATATAGATTTTAGGGATTTTTCTCCCAATTATCTTTCTTTATAAAGAATACTTTCATAATACTTAAAAGCGGTATCCTTTATTACAACTTTTATTACAGTAAAATCGGTGGAAGCCTGAGTAGTGGGTGTATTGTTGTGACACTTAAACTATTTGTAAATATTGCTCAGAGCTTTCTTAGCATATTTTAGCAAGGCAACATTTCAGCAAAGTATAATTTATCACACATGATATATGCTGTATGCTTCAAAGACAATCACATTGGAAAACAGACTCACGAAAAAGAAGCCGTGAGTGAGTCTTGCTTTCCAGTAAAAGCATTTTTTCAGTCTCTGGGTTTGGACGATTGCTCTGCAGTCACGAAACCCACAGTGGTGGGCAGGAGGCCATTTTTCTTTGCTTTCAGTGCCCAGTGCTAAACAGCCAGGGCCTTGGCTGATGAGATTTCTCTTGGATCTACAGCTTACCCTTCCTTCTTCTTATGTTTTATACTCAGGCAAGCTCCTCTGATTGCGAGTCTGGAGCCATAAAACCAGTGTGCTTTCATTACCTTCTCATCCCAGATATGAAAATAATGCATTATTTTACAGTAATATTGCATTCAGTGAGGGCTTTGTTTACACCTATTTAAAATTGTTCTGAGACCATGTAAGCAGAGCTTCAAAAATGTAAGGGAAAATTCAGTGAACAACCTACCAGTCTATACCAACTAGCTTGTAAAAAAGAATATAACCCCTGCCCCGCACATACTTGCTGAAAAAGAAAATGTTCTAGCTGTCAGTCCTAATGCTGGTAAACAACAACAACAGAAATATTTATACTGCCCCTGCTCTCTTTTATAATCATCTCCAATTTTGCAGTTTATGAAAGACATTTTACACATTTTACATTTAACAGCAGAATCATAGAGCGATCTGTACTTAAGAGCAAACAGGGAGTTTGACCACTAGCTGATTGACCAGTAAAGTCTTAACTGCTATAGCAAGTAATCCCCAGACATTGATCATATATCATGTATAATGAAGCCTTTATATTCTTATTAGAGTAATACAGGAGGATTTTACGAAGTTAACTGCCAAAGTAGGTTGGCCACACCACAAGTAAATGTTACATGTTTCCGTTGACGTTATGCTGGTGAGGAAAATCACACTGAATCACAGAACTGGAGAAGAATTTAGCTCAGCACATTATGATGTTAAATTAAGGCTGTGCCTTGCTCTCCTCCAAGTCGATTAAGTCGTAATCTTTCATCATCGTATCATTTTACAATCACACAACAGTTTGCATTTCTTCCTACCTTAAAAAATAGATCTTGGATCATTATAATTGTATGGACACACTGCACAAGGTATTACAAACCCTTTTCCAAATAAAACCCTCCACTTTGACAGTGCTCTGGGTTCTGACAGGCACCTCGCTACATACAGCAAACACCCAACAAACCCTGCGTGCAGAAGCCTGCATGTGCCTCACAGAGCATGTGTGTTCAATTAGGTGACAGTATGGAAGAGGATAACTGAAGCAACTAGTCTGCACCGGACCCCTATCCATATTCATTTTGGAGCAGTCAGCCCAGGGTGTCCTGATAGGCTGCTATGCTACACTTCAAAGCAGTGATCAATAAACATACTATAAATAAATAAAATGCATATTTTTATTCTCGTTGAATATTCTAGCTGATTCCAGCAAATTAGTTACAGTGTGTGAAAACTCCCACCAGGCAAAGATGTTTAACTTTTTTTTATTACAGTTTACTAAATCCAGACACGTTTCTCACACTGATGATTTACCAGAACTTCAATTTACCTCTGAATTTTATACATGCAAACCAAAAGGGACAGCAGTGTTCTACTTTTAGAATTTTAGCACCATTAAATATCAGCTAAAATTACTACACCCTGAGAAAAGGAGGATAAAAACAGAGCAAACTCCTACTCTTTAAATATTTCTATACCATCAGAAAAGTAAATAAAAACATTTTAAAATGTGGAAGTGTTTGCAATTGAAAAATAATATTTACACTAGGAGTGTAATCACATTTTCTCTCCAGTGCAATAACGAAACTTGAGGAGAGATCGGATATAGTACAAACACGTTTAAAAAAAACCGCCCTACCTCAGATAACAGATTTCTGTAAAACAAGTTAATATGTTTTCCACACCTTAATATTTGTGATTCTGAGTGAGAAAGCTGTAAGCTAATAAATGAGAAACTCTGAAGATTTTATGTTATAGATTTTATTTTCGTTCACGAATTTTAGTTTTATTTTGAAATGCATGAAAAGAATGTTATGAATACAGGATGCATATTTTTATAAAGTGCAAATGAAAACTGTGTGCTGTCTTAATTTTCAGCTTAAATTTACAGACATACTACGTGGCAACAGTATTAAAGCAAAAAGGAGGGATACATTTTCCTATTCAATAAAAAGCCATGGAAGTTGCATGGGGCAGAGTCTCTAGGAAATCCACTATTTCTTTGAAAAAATGTCATTGGTGAACTAGGAGATTGGCACCACAATGAGCAAAATATAGTGAGGGCTGATACGGACTGTCAGCTAGAATTTGGGTTAAGACACTGACTTTTGTCTGCATGGTGTCTACCTTCCAAAGAAGATGGAAGATGCAAAACTGCAAGTTTCCTCTCTCTGGTTAATGTGGTCTATACAAGTGAATAATGTATAAGAAGATGTTCCCTTGATAATGTCACAATTATTCATTCTACAGCCATAAACTCAAATATTCACATTAACAGCTAGGTATTATTTTTCTTCTCTGAAATTAAGTGAGTGGCATCAGTGGTCATAAATGAGAGCATTCATCAAAGGCATAGGCCATGGCAGAGGATTAAGTGAATGCTGATGAAGTGTCCAGATTCCCATAACTTGGAATGGGCTGCATTCAGCATTCCTTTATTATCCATCTGCCACATAACAAAAAGTCTCATATATTTAATGCAGGTTTGCCCTCGGCCACGTAATAGGATTAGGAATAATTTCTACAAATTTACAAAAACAAATCACATGGGAAGGCTTAGAATTTGCTAATAATTTCTCCATAGCTGGGAGATCAAAGGGATGTAAGAGTCCAGAGCCAGGCGGTAGTTTGACCCTGGCCAAGCTTTTTTAATGAAAGGGTTAATCTTCTCAGAGGTGACCATAGAGGAGCAAATAGTGTGACCAAAGGCAGATTCAGGCCTCCAAAAATAGGAAGAAAATCGTCTGCGAAGTATGACAGCAAGAAAACATTTACAGAATAACAGTATGTTTTCTGGCTGGAAAAATAAAATAAAACAACAAACCAGAATGAATTGTTTTTCAGCAAAGAGTGACTGGCGGGGGGAGGGAGGAGTGCCGTGCTGAGAAGAAATGGCTTGCAGGGTGGACCAGAAATATTACTGTTTCTTTCCGAACAACAGGAAATAGGCTGACTGCTTTCAGTCTAAAAACACTCTCCGTTCTTCTCAGGTGAAAACTGCCTTCTCCAAATGCGTGTCACAGGTTCTTCTGTTTGGCTTTTTTTGCCATATGCTTGCCCTGTTTCTGTTTTTCGGAGGAAATGCACTGCAAACACACGCTGCTTCATAGGTGAGTTTTGGGGAGGGCCTGAACCAGTTGCCCAGCAAAGCTTTTTCAGAAATATCCTCGGTTTGCTGCAACTCATGGTTAAAAACTTTGGCTTCCTTCTACTCTGAAGGCAATTCCATCTCTCAAATTAAATCAAGCAGCCATCTAAGAAAAGAAGGGGGGGGGGAGGAAAGGAAAGGAAGGTATCAGGGTGCGTGGGGTGCATATGTGTGTATTTTTTGTTTTTTACTCCCTTAGCAATCACTGAGCCTGTCTAAAAATTTTCACCTTCTTGGGTTTCCTTTTCCACTCAGTAAACTGCAAAGGAAGAGAGTTAACATCAGCTAGATGTAGGTGACAGCTATTTTAATTTTGCATTGTAAGTGGTTTTAATGACATTTGGAAAGTACAGCACAATGGAGTGCTAGCTCTTTCATTTTAATAGAAATCATGTGATCATTCTCATTTTTGGTCCCTGACCTGCTGTAACAAGTTTGAATGCAAATGCTTCATCTCTGTGGTTTTCTTTACCTACTGGGCTACCCATCAAATAGCAGATCAAATAGTCTGATTACAAGTAAATTAGTGAATAATTTATTACAGCTGCACAAAAGCCCATGCAGACATCTGAGCCTAAGCGAAGATATTATTTATTGTGTTTCACTTCTTGGAAGAGAATTTTAGGCCAGAAGTTTACTTCAGCCTCAAGATTAACTTCACATGAACCTATATGTCCCACCACACTCTTTCATTAAATAAGAAAGGAGGAGTAGTGATGAGAGGGAAATAATGAAAAAGTAATTCCCAGGAAAAAATGAAACATTTCCAGACAGAGCATCTATGTTTGAACTAGAGGCCTGACATGTAGTCAGCATACAAGAAAAAACCTGAAAGCCGAGTAGCTTTGAAAGGGGTCAGACTGATATCCCTGGGGAAGGAAAACTTAGGTACTGTGTTGCTTGCATCTTTCACACACAGAGACTCCTATCAAGCTGGGTAGAAATGGAGGAAGCACTTTCACATATTATTAGACAGTCCAGCTCTTTCCAGTCCTGTGCCACAAGGAGACTTCCAAGAAGGATGCCAGTGAGTACCTAAAACTGGTATGAGTTCCATGAAAAAGGAACGTTTATTTGGCAGTGTAAATCAGACAAAGGTCACCAGATTTTTTTCACACACCTTACCAGGAAGCCAACAGATTACAGTAACTTGGTGTGGCTACCAGTTTGGACTGAACTTAAATGTGACATAGAGATAAGAGACCTTAAATTCTCTTCTCTAATCATCCCCACATTCTCTGTTTATTTTATATAGATGATGTTTCATTCCACCTCTCACACATTTTGAGTAATTCCTATTAGAGGTTGAAATCCAAACCAATTTTTTTCTTTCATATACAGAAGCGCAACTCATCCTTCTCATACAAAATTGTTTCTTGAGACTTCCTTAGTCTGTAGAGGTGTAAGTATCTTGTACATAACTTTAGGAAGGGCTTGAGGTTAATGCTCTGTACACCACAGTCTCAAGCTGTGATGGTCACAACAAAAAAATAGGAACCACTGTCATCCATCACAGGTCAGAAACAGCAAATGCTCAATAATTCCTCTTTCTTTAGTGACAACTCATATCCATGGAGTTCCGCGTACGTCAGAGAGGCAAAAGTTTTGACTAATGACACATAGCTTTAGGGGGTATTTAGTGTGTCTTTAGCCTAAAACCTCCAGCAGTTAAACAAATTTTAGGCATCTGGCTTAGCAAGCTGTTGGCTGGCTACAATCATGCTGTATCGCTGCTGAAAAGAGATGGGTTCCTACTCCGAAACTCCCTTGGAAATTATAAATTAGGTACTCTTAACTGACTCTCCTTTGTTGGCTGAGGTTGTTAGCTACCTAAATGAGGTAGTTGGTTTAACTACCTAAATTTGGGCTGTGTCAGAGGACTCAGATTTGAAATCACTAGTAAGACACCCTCACACACCATGCCTCACTTCAGCTTACCAAGTGGAGATGCTATGACAGTGCTCTTTGCTGATGGAAAGCACAAATATAAGAATTTCCCTGTTCTACTCCACAAACATGTTACCTGTGAATATTCTGGTAATTTGAGCCACAAATTTAGTTTTACTACGGTTTTATAAAAACAACACAGCAACTGGAAATTGAATGATATTATATTCATTTTTTTGCATTTTCACATTATAGGAAATAGGGTCATAAGGCAAATTTGGATCTGATACAATTTTCAGACCCCTATCACTTTTACAACCATTTTAACATAGAACTGCACTTTTAATACCAGGCAGTATTAACCTGATAAGCTGTTTGAAGCAGAAATGCAGATGTACGATGCGTAGGTCAACCAGCACTGTTGGGATTCAGCATCTGATTAAGACTGCTTTTCCCAGCTGCATCTGGAAACCAGTTTTGCCTTTCACCATCTTAAGTCGCTGCTCATTTAATGGTCACTAAGTTGACCTTTATGTGTCACAGTTCCACTCAGTGGGATAAAGAACAAGACGCCTTTTTAGGAAATGATACTATGTGTTTACAAGCAGCTTCTTGACCTTAACCGAACAAGTTGTGCACCAGCAGATAGCAATCTATTGTGTGAATTCTACTGTTCTTCATGCCAGACCTTCGAGCGCTATACTGCCCTCAAATGTAAGGTCATATCTCTGACCTACGCTTAAGGAATAACAGAGATTTTCATGGATGTTGAGAAACACAAGGTGCCCCTGTTACAATCAACATTGCATCCTGCCTTGCTACACAGGCCGGACAAACCCAAGGGAGAAAACCGCATTCGCATCAGCAGTTCATGTAAAGAAGTGTCAACGGGTGAGACAAATTTCTCTAAATTTTATTTATTTTGAAGGATCTCTGAAAAACACAGGAAAATTTTAAGAAGCCCTCTTATGCAACAGGAAAAAGTAGATTTGTTAGCTTCCTTCTCAGGAGTTCATGTACCACCTGGTAATACTTTCTTCATTGCCAGAATTGAAAAATGGCTTTATCAGCATTTCTTATTAACTTCTTTAAGGAAGGGAAAAGGGTCCCAACCCTGCATGGGAACTAATGATTGGTCAGTTGAGAATCTGATATTTTCATTGCATGTTGGAAATGACCATGAGGAATAATGCCATCTTCCTCAATACAATTTGGTTGCACAGCTAAGTGACCTGTAGATAGGAGTACCAAGAAGTGCCCTTCAGCACCAGTATCCAAAAGCACAGCAGACCAGTCCTTCTGTACTTCAAGTGTTTTTTCTCCATGTATTTCCCTGTGAAGACTACTGAGATGTCTATTAATTAATTTTGGAACAAACATCACCATCTGCCACATCACCACCAAAGCCCTAAGACATTTTTACTTAACTCATGGACATCACAGATGCATAGGAAATAAATAAGAGTAAAGAAAATCAAATTGGAAAAAAATGTTTAGAAACATCTTTCAAGAAAAGTCATGTAAGCACCAGCCAAACTTATAACTGATAGGCAGACAGTTTTGAGACATATAATTTGCATAATGAGGATGAAAACAAGGAAGAAGATTTAAACATAATTTCATTACCATTTTATCATCATGACATTCCCAGAGCCTGAGTACTGTATGCAACAGCAACAGGTTTACAACACAAAAAATCTAAATGTTATAGAGAACCATTCATGGGAGAAAGAAACATTTTATCTTTAGATTACTAATTCAAACCCAGACTCAGGTTCCTTAGAAGTCATTAATATCTGGCAGTTGTCTCAGCCTATGGGCTACAGGACAACAATTTACTTAACACAAAAACCCTACCAGAGCTTAGAGAAAAATTGAGTAGTCCTTCTCTTCTCAAGGTATTCTCGGAACAGAGAGCTACAGTTACTTCACACTTCAATCATGAGTCAAAAACACATTTCTAAAACCAAAAATAAAGAACAAGTAATTTCACAGATAAACCTTGTCCAAGACTTACTGTTCCATTATGGACACTTAGCTCTAAATGTTAATGAGAATCCCAATACCATCTAAGACTGTTCATCGGTCTAAGAAATAATAGTATGTCTCTCTACAAACTCAGCCTCATCTTCAAAGATACTCATACTTCTTTAGCATGTAAGTAGAAAGGAAGATGCAAAACTAGTACAAAGTTAACAGGACAAGTAACCAGGACTAGTAACCAGTAATCAATGACATTACCTTCAGGCTATTTTTGCAAGGGAGAAGGATTCTGCTTGCCTCAGTGTTAGTATACCAATATTTTTTCATACAGCCACTAACTTTGCAATCATACCAAATAGCAATAAAATTCATATGGCAGCTTATTGCTCGCAAGTCCCTGCTGAAAGCATTTTTTCTTGTTAGTAATAGTTCACATTGTCAACATGTCCAGTTCTGAATTCTAAATTTAATCCTATTAGTCTGATTTAATTTACACAAAATCAACCACTTTTTAACAGTTTTCAGACTGAATAATAAAAATTGAGGTATTGAAGGCAGGATTTTGTAATGTCTTGACTTACGGTATTTAGACAATAAAGAACTACGAAACTGAAGCTTTTCTCTATTGGAGAAGTTTAACAATGGAGCGATCATTCCCTAATACTGTTGTGAGCTTTACTGCTCCTATTTTGCCATGCCATCCTACATTTTGCATAAAATGAAAACTACCCACATCTCACAAATACAGTGCAATATACCACTTCATCCATTGCACAAACTGCAGCCCCACAGTGTTTCACCGCAGAAGGCTATGCTCTCCGGTCATCTGCTTGAGAAGGCCAAGAGCCGCAAAACGCATGTCAGATAGAAAAACACCAGCAATGCCTGAAATGCTGCCTATCCAGTCACTCAAGGTCATCTTCTGTAAACCTGGATGCCTTAAATGAAAATAGCCAGTGGGCATGCCTTAACTGAATATGGGTAGCTCCCACAAGTCCAGTCTCCATTCTACTGGTTAATGGAGCAACTGTAATATATGCATGTACAATGTTCTAATTGTTACTGAGTCAGCTAAAGCTATAATAAACTCACCCTGTACTGTATCGGAGTATTTTTGCCCAGTGCTTCCAGTTACTGGAGTGTGGGGAAGAACAACACAGGCTGGATTTCCATGTTTTAGCTTGGTTCCAAGAGGGGAAGGGTTCACTATATTTATCCCTGTGCCATACAAAAACAGCCATGCCCCTTGTAGTGACAAGCTCTCCCTGGAAGTAATATAGAGTTTTTCATATAGTATCACACCTGATCTAATAAATTCTTGCAAACTAATCTGTGTCTGCTATTCTAAGACTATCTACAAGGTAGATAATCCCACTGCTGTTAATGAAGAGTTAATAATACTGAAAGCCTTTAAGAGGCTGATTACACTTATGTTGGATTTTAAAACTGCCAAAATGCCTTAGGAGCACAAGCCTCACCGATCATTCAGCTCCCTGTTTTTGTAGCAGTTTTTGACTGGTATGTGCAGGCATATCAGATCAAACCCCCACTGTTATGTCAGAAAAGAAAGCACTAACTGACATCAGCGGAGGCATGAGGAGACAATATCACAGCAGAGACGAGTGTACTGCTTCTCCTCTTGCATCAAACTTACACTTGGCTTCATACTGACTACACCGAAGTTCTTCCAACTGCACACTGATCTGATTAATACGATGATCTGGAACTACACAAATGATGCAAATTAGGTGAAAAAAATAACATGGGGAGAAAACTCATTTGAAGGCAACACCAGACCCTGCATTTTTATCTCACAAGTGGATGAAGTATGGCTGGTCATCTATTTCTTTGATACCTGGTTAGTTAGGTCCTCCCGCAGCTGGCAGCTGCACTGTGGCTTTTGCACAGACTCTGAAACCTGTGTGATATTTCAGCCATTCTAGCAAATTCACATTTTCAATAATAAATAATGTATCCCTATAAAGTCACCTGAACACCCTGAGAGAATTATAGCCTTTATTATGTACAATTGGGGGTATATTAATCCTTATATTGAAAGATTTTTTTAGTCACCTGTCGGAAAGTTAGATAAATTATCAGAAATCGCAAAGTAAAATTACACTAAATGTCCTTTAGTAGAACCACTGAAATGCCCTCTGCAAAATATGGGATTGTTTAGTTAGAGGAAGAGAATCCAGGGACAGACATGATCATTTTTTGTGGCATAGCTCTGAGGCTGATTACTTGAGTCAAGTGACCAATGTGGGAACTGTGAACCTCTGGACAGTCATTTTCTTGCCATTACTAGTGGCTGTTTTAACCTACTCACCTATTAATCTACCATGCATTTTCACTTGATTTATGGAACTTTCCTTATAAGTAACATTTGGTAGAACGGTACCCTTACTCATTCAAAACAAGTTCTTTGCCTAAACCCATTTGAATACATGGGAAATGGCTTCTGAGCAACAGAAATAAAAGGGGAGGAGGGGAGGAAACTCGTTTAACACAAATATTGCAATATAATTGAAATTATATTAAAAAAACTAATGACTTTTTGTGAACTTGTTTAAAAGGGTCAGAAATGTGTTTGAGCTCTACAAGATTAACCTTTACTCGTTCGGGAAAATGCAGACTTCAACAGCAATGCTCTGCAGTGGTTGCACTTGCTAAAAGTTTAAAACAGTAATTTTTTCCCAGGAAAGGTCATCTTGAGCTAAAATGTCAAATAAATTATTTAGATTACTGAATTAGAAAAGTGAGGATCTGACAGGCTGAATTTTTTATGCACATTAGCCACAGTCAGGGTCTCTATATGCTCTTTCTATTAAGTGCACCCACTCTTCCCTCATTAAAAATCTCTCCATTTATTCCAGTATATTCTCCTTAAGATATATCTTAGCATCTAAATAGATGGTCCAATTTTCTTCTTACTTGTACAAAACAGGAAGCACTTTATTTGACTGTTGCTCAGCATTTTTCCAGTATAAAACAGATGTAAGAAAGAGAATCTTACCACTAGATTGTAGGCGAAATTAAGTGGCCAAAAATTCATCTTTAAAGCCTACATGTAGCTATTAACTCCTAGATTCTAGCAGAAGAAATATTTTTAAGGAGAAGGAATATTTTGAAAGACGGAAAATTAAAAGGATTGAAATGGAAAGGGGATAACTTTTAAGTAGGTTCTACTTTCACGGTTATGTCCTAGAGTTTTTATAGGGCAAAATATAGCTATCAGTAATTACTAGAAAATCAAAGTCATCTTCATATGTAGCTGCCCACACACAGGTTTTACCCCACAGGTTCATAACTGCATTTCCCATTCTTCCTCACATTCATAAATACTACTGACAGTTATTCCAGTCAGCACAAGAGCCTCTGTCCAAACACGATGCCACACGATTCAGTCAAATGACAACAGTAGTAGAACTTCCCACTTCATTTTCCAAAACCAATATTTGCTCAGCACTGGAGAGGTCATTCTATAAAACAGTTCTACATTGATAATAAGCCCCTCCTAATTTGACTTCTACTGTGATTATTTCCCGACAGACTATGTTCACTGTGGAACAAATTAAGTTCTCAACTTGAGTAGCCAGTCCAAATGCTGGAGGTGCAGGGGATGACAAAGGGAGTGAGACTTTCAACTCACCAGCAAAAATAGCCTCCTTCCATTCTTTTAAAGCCCAACACTCAAGGTGCCTAATCTCAGCCCTCACTTTGCTAATATCCCAATATTCCTCAGTAGTATGTTGTAGGTGTTGCAGCAGGTTTCCTTGTAAGCCTTACAGTGCATGCAGGTAAGGTGTGTAACTGCCTGTAAATGTAGAGGCGGTGCAGCTGCACGGGAACCCACGAGGCAATGGGCTGCGGCAGTGATCTGCTAAAGGGTCTGATCTTGTTCCTGTCCTAGGACCCAGGCCCATCTTGCATAACTGCATAGGAAAGAACACTAGCAAAGCACAGCTGCGCATCCTGGAAAGAACTGAAAGAACAACGCTCGTGCTAGCGTACATCAGAAGTACACCTAGTACAAGCGTGCATGCCAGTAATTTTGTTGTGTATAATCGCATGTAGTTAAATCCCCTTAGCAGACATAACAGCAGAGCTGCCCTCGTGCACTTATTCCTTACGTGCTTTTTCTTTGACTCCTGAGTTTTTTGTGTTTCTTTTGCATATGAAACATCTGGCATTGTCACCCTAACCTGAGACTGACCTATTTCAACTTTCTGTCTTGCAGTGGCACCAAATGTACTTAGCCATTTGTTCATCACTGAGAAGAGGGATTTAGTGAATAAGACAACGATAGACCTTACTCCTTGGTGATTCCTTCTTTGACAGGGTAAATCCCACAGAAAAACAGCGTTAATAGAGCATGACGATTTGAAGAATAGAGCCCTAACTTTTGACATTTCTGTTGTCAAGACAGGTATTATGCTACAATAAAGAAAAAGAAATATTAAAAGAACTGTGGAAAGCTCTCTGGAATTAAGATTCTTGATGCTACATTACTGTAAAGGCCATTAGTACTTCTCCCACTCAGGGGTCTTTCATCTTTCCTGCTGTGAATTCTTCTTTTCTGGACTTGATCATAATTTACCGTTGTCATGTCACCAAAGTAGAAGTTGCAATTTGTTATATAGTGTAAAATACTCAAGGGTCCTTTTAAGGACTAAACTTCAGCAGAAACAGTTTCTTTTTGAAAATGTTTGTATACTCTACTCACCTCTGATTGCAGTATTTGCAATGTGAGGTAAGACACACTGGGGAAAAGTGGGAAGAATATATTGGCTCTTAACTTCAACTCATGAATTAACAAACAGAAGAAAGTCCTTTAAATATTCTTAAAAAGGCAGAGAAAGTTGGAAAACTGAATCTTGAAAATGTGAGATAGGCCAGTAAATAACCGTTCCAATGGTTTTCACAAGTGGCTTGAAGAGATCTTGACATCATAGCTTTTGATTATCTTTGCTGTGTGAAACATTCATGATTGGCACAGTTTAATTACTCAGCTTTTTCGTAAGGTAGAATGCTTCAATGGCAAAGTGTTCATCATCTATGATACAAATGTTTTTCGACCATGACCATTAATGCAATCAAAATAAAGATACTGTTTTTTCACTGCTTTTTGCTTTTTTTTTTTTTCCTTCGTTCATAATATGATTGTGGACATGCTCTGATCTACATTATTTGAGAACATTTCTTCCCTTTCTCTTTTCAGTGATTTATGTGCTTTTTGATGTTAACTTTGTTGGACTAAATTGATTCTGCAAACTTTGAGAGGTCATACTACAGAATCCCCCTGACAGAAATGTATTTTGCCCTATATTACAATATTACAGTGCAGTACAACACTGGCAAAGCAGTTCAGTAGTTGTTTTCTGGAGAAGGTTTTTGTCCAAAATGTGTCTAAATTTCATCTGTGTAACAAGGCTGTTTCCAAAGAAATGGCATACACCCAGCTGTGACCTGGTTTGTTGACTCTTACCAAGATGATAATTTTTGCTCTAAGAAAAAATCTGCCTAACAGAACTGTCTCTATAGATCGCTATTTTATTTTGCTTCAACAAGTTAAATTAAACTAGTACCAAAGTTCTGTGTGTCAGTCCTCTGAATTCCTTTTCAAACTAACACTGAAAAGAAAATCCATCCATCCATATATATGTAAATACGCAAAGCCAACTGCCAAACAGTGACATTATCCACGGGTTTCTGTAGACTCGCCATAGAAATGAATGGGAAGCTCTTCTAATATTGCCAGGCTTGTATGATATTTCTAAAATAGGTGAGAGAAAGCAGCATCATTCTAGGAAAAAATGGAAGAGCATTTACCAATTGCAACATGGGCAGATGTCACTGATAGCAAATAGTTTTAAAGCTCATACTTTAAGACAGCAGCTGCCTGACAGTGTTATATTTAAAAGGGCTACCCTTGATTGGGATATTGGATGAAATACATTTGTAAGAGGGCAGCTTTAACTATGAAAAAAGCAAAAAACATTGGACAGATACAAAATCAGATATTGCTTCTATAGCACCCCTTCCAAAGCTTTAATAGATAAAATATCAAAAAGATAGAAAGACTGTTTGTGTCAAAGTGTGTAGAAAGAGAAGTACTTGCTCTGAATATTTTTAGGAGCCAAGTCCACATGGCTCCATGATGCTATCTTAATTCAAGGATATTCTAGAGCTGCTTAAAGGAAAAAGATGAGAAGATTAAGGAGGAAGTCCTCACTGAAGCCTGTCCCAGTCATATAAAGAGGAAGACAAACGCAAAATCCTTCCTGGGACGGAAAAGTCCCATCCAGCAGTACAGTTTGTGGACTGACTGGCAGTGAAGCAGGTCTGCAGTTTGGGGGCTCTGGTGGACAACAACCTGGACATAAGATAGGGATGTGTTGTTGAGGTGACGCTACTAGCTCTCAACAGGTTTTCGTTGGCAAGAATGTAGTCAGTGGGCCAAAGGAAATGATAATTTCCTTCTGCTTGGTACCCATGAGGCTGCACCTAGAGTGCAGTGTAATGTTTTTCTCCCTTGAAAGTGATAAACTGGAGAGAGTCCAGCAGAAAGCCACCAAGATGGGTATGGGACCGGAGTACATGACATACACACGTATATCTGACTTGTACAGATATACCTAGAAGCCGAGGGAACTTGGTTTGTTCAGCTTGCAGGCGAGAAGGCTGACGGGGTTCTGTTTGCAGTCTTTTGTACCTAAAGGGAGATTATGGAGAAGAGTGAGCAAAACTCTTCTCAGAGGTATGCATGGAAAAATAAATCACAACAACTGGAAGCAGCAGGAAGAGGAATTCAGATTGGATATCAGGAAAAATAAAACAAACCCTCAATGAGAGATATTAAGCACTGGAACAGGTTACATAGAGAGGCTCAGAAGTCCCCATCCTTGGGGATGTTCAAAACCTGACCACAAAAAGCCCTGAACAATCTCATCTAGCTTTGAAGTTAGTGCTGCTCTGAGTAGGAGGTTAGACTAGGTGACTTCCAGAAATCCTTTCCAGACAGGTTTACAAAGACTGAGAAATATTATCTCTGCTGCCCTAATGATTAGAGATATTAGCTTAGTGTCTAGAGTAGGCTGGGAGAATTGTAAGTTATGATTCATCAAAACCAAAATTGCTTTTCTTAGTCCCAATTGCCTTTCCAGTTCAAAAGGACCTGCCATTAGAAAAGCTGTATTAAAATACTTGGGTCTTCAGTATACCAGGTGATGATTTTAACCTCTAGCTGGGCTTTCTGTTTCTTTCTTGCCTTCTGTCTTTGTCTGATTTTCCCCCCTTTTTTTTTAAGTATTGTAAAAAAAATTTCACGAGACCACAAACCAGGATTCCTACATACTTGACGTTGACATTTGATTATAATGAACTATGGTTAATAAACATAATAAATCTTGAACTCAGACAGACAGCTTTGGGTATCTGGAGGAAATCTTCCACACAGCTCCAGCAAGACCTGTTCACAGAGAATGCAGAAAAAAAAAATGGGACCAGAGTTTCTGAACCATCAGAAGTGAAATAAGTGTTTAAGCATAACTGCAATAAATTTGACAAGCACTTCAGTGTTGTCCTACAAAACAATGATTTTTGAATGAAAAAACAGTAGTGACGCTCCTATTGCAAATAATTTTCTTCATTTCAGTGCTTGTACTCTATTGTATTTTCAAAATGAAAATTCAGAATTTTTTGAAATCTGTACTCAGAAACCTGAGATTCGTAAACTCAGCAGCATATGTCAAAATTCTTTATGTTGTACTCTTTGTGGCTGGATTACCCAAACACCCGTAGATCAGCAAGGAAAGTCAATGCCTGTTCAGCTTGTAATGTCAGCATTTTACTGCCTGAAAATGCATGTAATTTAGCCAAAGAAAACACATTTCTATGGATATTTGTTTGATGTCCTCATAGACTACTACCAAAAATTAAAATACATGAAAGTATCTGGCTTTGGTTTCCTTGGATCTGGCATGGTATATCAGTCAACAACTTGTTTTATGATTTGTATTTTTCAGCAGAGAATGGACCTTATTTTAAGAACATCACCACCATATCTTAGTAAAACGGTCACATGCACTGATGCAGGCATATTTAACATGTGATGCAGACACATGCTCTTCATCTCTAAAAAAATCCCTATAGTCCTTTTGAACTTTGCTGTGGAGATAAGAATTTGGCCTCTGTTTTTTCTCTCTGTTTCTCGGTTACAATTATAATCATAATTAAATAGCTACCTAGATAGATACCCTGTAAGTGAACATATCCCTCACATTTTTCTATTAAATGGTTAGTACATTTCTGAACACAGACATGAGTCCCTAATGTCCAGTTAGCTATATAAACCTCTTACACAGCTTGGCTGGCATATGACTCGAACAATGGAATTTGAATCCTACATAATTCTTTTTTTTTCTAAAGGCTAATTAAGATCAATTCCATGGCATTTCTCTGCTGTTAGAAAAGATGCCACGGGTAGATGTTTCAATCATTAGCAATATGGTGCTGCTGGATTAAACACAAATTTCCAGATAACACTGCAATGAGAGTTAGTCTATGATAATCCATGCAACAGTAAATGAACAAAACCTGTTCTGCCTCTATACCTGAATATTTCTTGATGGCATCTGAAAATGGAGATGTCAAAAAGCAGTATTTTTGTTATACTTTAAAACCACTTTCATTCATTTTAACTATGGAAATTTAATAATTTAATTCACAGAAAACCTAGACCTTATAAATACGGACTTTCATAACTATTACAAATACAAAATATTTCAGAATTTAGTTCTAGAGGTAAAATACTCTCATTCACTCTGGTTACATTAGAGTCACTCAGCCTTTGTTTAAATGTAGCTCCCATGTTTAGTCCTTAAGTTTTTTAATTTAGGCTGACTGTTCTAAATTCTACTCTTAGTTTACACAATGTCAGTGGAGTCTGAGATCAGCATCAAAACATTCTTTGAAGCTTATACAGTCCAATTTAAAATCATTGGACCCAATGGAGCTGAAATCCTTTCTTCACGATGGTGAATGAGTTTTGTCACTGATACAGCTGAAATGAGGAATCTGCTTCAGGAACTTGGAGAAACTGTGACGTAAATGACAAGAGAGTAAGAGAGAACATTTTAACAAGTATTTTGGACAGTAGAAGCATGATCAGTAGAAATGAGTATTTGCAGAAGAGTCAGTGCAGCACAGACATCACAGCCTAAACTCTTTTTCCCTTTGGGTCTTTTTTCCCAGCAGGGTTGCTGTTTGCATAGCCTCTGAGAAGGGGCTATCATTACCTTTCATGCAAAATTATTGTAGTTAGAAGCACACAGCTGAAACAGAATCTTATTATGTCTGAGTTAAACAACTGCAAATGTAATTGATGTAAACCACACAGAAGTAAAAGTCCATGTTCTGACCCATTTGGCACAAGAATTTGCAACTTAGTACCTTACTTCTCAGATTAATTCCACCCAACCTTTTTTTGCTGGCTGTTAAATCTTGTAGTATCTATAATCACGATTAGCATGGAAAAAACTAAAGCTTTTCATAAAAATAAAAAAAAAAGAAAATTTGAAAATTATCAAATTATTTAGGTACATGTAATATGTCAGTGATGGCATACCGGAGAGAAACTCATGAATTTTACTGTCTTCCTTTCTTAAATGATTACTACCACTCTCTCTTGTCTGATAGACATGGTCCTTACAGACTAGGATTCATTTCATAATGTAATTTCCTAAAGGAATTATAGGAGACTATGTCAACTATGTTGCTAGAATGAAGTCAGATGACAACCACCACTCTGCCCTCATCCACGGAGTAAGTTGTTTCATCACAGATGTCAATTGGTCAAGCATTTACCATTGGTAAATCCATGTTGGCTTTTCCCAGTCATCTCGTTGTCCTTCACGGTCATGGCAACAGCTTCCACGAGGGACCATTTTGTAATTTGTTCAGTGACTGACTTGAGGCTTACTGATCTGTAGTTTCCCAGATCTTCTCTTTGGGAGATGGCTTTATATTTACACTTTTGCAGTTATTCAGGATCTCGTGAATCTCCATGATCTGATCTCTCTAATTTCCATGACCTTTCAAAGGTGAAACAGAGTGACTTCGCAGTGCTGTCAGCCAACTCTCTTAGGACCCTCAGACCCATCCCACCAGGTCCCGTAGACCTGCATATGTCCAATACGTACAGAGAGTTCTTGACTCTCCTCTTCACTCAGGGGTTCGCTGTTTGCTTTGTGGTTGCTTCTTGGCACCGAGACTTGGCTAACTTTACCCTTGAGCACCAAGGCACAGAAAGCATTTAGTATCTCAGCCTTTTCTGTATCATATTTACTAACCAGTCAGCTTGTACTAACTTGGTCAATAGTGGACCTGCACCTTCCTTGTATTTCTGTTTGCTGCTCACATACTTACACCTTTCTTGTTGTTCCTGGCATCTTTTGCCAGTTTGAGCTCCACCTGAGCTTCTGCCTCCTCCGCACCTCCAAGCAACGGTTCTATGTTTCACTCTGGGAGTCTGTCCCAGAGTCACTACTCAATACCTTATCTTGGTATCCAGAATTGACATCTGTCCTCGATTCCTCATATTTTCATAAACATTAAGAATGAGTAAAATTCACAGTAACAGTCTCAGTGAGCAAAATTCAAAATAGCAACAAATAAGTTATCGCCGTGTCATCTAACCTGCTAGTTTCTTTCCTGAGCAGTTGCAATACTGTTTATGAGTTAGTTTGACATTGTCAGTAAAGTTAAAAGGGAATACGCCATATTATCATTATAGAAGTGTGCTTCAAAGTTTAATGTAGTAAATTTTACCATCACTTCAAGGTTAATCAAACTGCTACTACACAAGATTGCATATGCACAAGGACTGTATGTGCTTGTGTATAGAAAATGAACATATCTATGTATAGTACAGGCTATAGGCATAACGCGAGGAGAGAATTTTTATACAGGCATCTTTGAAGAGACAGCATGAGAAGAAGCAAATAGAGGCATTTGATATGGGCTGGCGAGGAACACAGGAAAGTATGCTCTGTGAAATGTGCACGTGCACATGGAATGCATGCATTTGTTAGGGACAAAATTGCATATGCCTGAAGACATTTATAGAGAAGGGTATATGTATAGTGCGTGCATCTGTGTGAGGGAACTTGGGCATGGAGTTATAAGGCTGTTTATGTATAGATAAAAGGAGAATATTTGGATTTGTGTATAAGCTAGAGCAGTGGATATAAGTGAGGTTACATCAATGTTCACTCCACAATGCACAGACTTAAAATTCTAATTGGAAGGATGTATTTGTAAGAAGCTTGGATTGGTGGAAAAGTGGAAAAGCAAAGTAAAAAGACAGGAAAATAAAAATAATAAACTACACACTAAGATATAATAAGCATTTCTTATGTTGTCTGGTTAAAAATTTTTACACTTTCAATGTATCACTTGGAAAAGCATTATTATTTTCTCTATTGATAACAATTAGGTTTAGTCAGTATTTGTGTGCCCAGCAGGACAAAAACCATTATGGTTATGTTATTTTTCCTGTTGTTTACTTTAAATATTTTTAAACAGTAGCCCCACTTTGCCAAACAATTTTTTTGCCAAGATTTCTCTATTTCTAAGAAATTTTTCAGGATTAAAAGAGTGGGTTAATTTTTCTTTTTGTGTATTTCCTTGTAAAAAACTTACTCTGTAATAGACCTGTACTACTAAATAGCTTCCTGCACTGGTTATTACTTCTGCTTTGAGTGGCACCTCCCACCCTACCAATCATTATCAAAACAGACTTTGCTGCTAATTTCCTGGAAGATTCAAATGCTCCTATTTCAAGGTCATCTCAAAGGATAGTTTAAAGAGCATTTTCTGTAAAATATGTATATTTACAAGAGCACGCATAAATGGTCACCAGGGAAGATAAGCTATCAGAGAGTAAAGAGATGTCTTTCCTTATACAGTTCACACACCACTGAAGCAGATAAAATTGGTTTTGTACCCAGCCTATGAATGCACTGTTAGGAACTCTGTCCTGAAAATTGATCTATAATACTGAGATAAAATCCAATGCATCTCTTTTCACAAATATCTAACTGTGGCATCAAAATTCTACTGCTCTTGCCTGAATAACCATCACTGCAGTTCCAGCAGGTAGCAGAGTGACTTCACTCATGTGCTCAAGAGACACAGGAACAGGCTACATCCATAGGTAATTAGAGCAATCGTTTCAGTGCACAAAGACATGGGTCCAAGTTTACAGTTATTAAAGTCAGACGCATGACTGACTAAGAAATGTTAAGATCAAATCTGTGTCTATTTTTAATAACAAAGGCATGCAGTATTCATTAACTTGTCTTTTCTCCAGTCCCTCTATGCAGCTTTGTATTCCTGGTCTTGTCTTCCCTGACTCCAGTGCATAGTACAGTTGCACTACTCTACTTTAGAAACAAGCAGGACTGTAACATTACTGAGGCTCACTTTAGCTCTGCTGGTTCACTCCGTGGCCATGATTTACCTGTACAAGCTTAACTTCAGCGTTGTGTGAATTTTTTACCTGGGCTTAAGGGTGCATATAGGCTTTAGCGCTCTTAAAATACATGGTCAGCTCAGTAACACACAAAATCAGTTGTGGGCATGAGCAAGCACATAAGCACTACTCACAGCTGGAAAGAGCTCAGAACCTTATTAGCTAGCACACAGTTATCAGCAATTTTAATGTATTATTGGAAAAAATGAAACCACATTACAGTGGCTTTCACGTGGCAGCTCCTACTATTTTCCCTTAGAGCTACCATTCACTTCTCTTCACGTTACACTTTATGCAATACATAAACTCCTAAAGTTAAAATAAATATGTGGGAAACATATTAGCTTAATCCACTGGCTGTTAGAGTCAGTAGCTAAAAGTCCTGCTGACCTAAACATGAAATGAATCCAGGCCCTTTATTTCAGAAGAAAGCACACTTAGATATGATCTATGTGATGAAGGTGGCAAAAAACCTTTGTTTACATATAGCCTATTATCCTATAAACAGCCAAGGTGCAACACGTTCCTTTAGAAGAAACCTTAACTATTTCACTTTTGCTTTAATTTCTACAGTGTGTTGCAAGAAAAAGAGAAACTAAAATATATCTTTTATTCTATTTTATTTTTAGCTAGTGGACATCTGTTGGCAAAACACAAGTTAAGTGAAGATGCCTGAGTCTAGAGCGAAGAAGATGACATGCTGTAATGATTTAGGAAAAAAAACAAAACACTTCTTTTCTTTTGCTTGTATAGTGAGTAATTTGCCGGAAAAAAAATCTATGGAAAATTAACTCAAGCTTTTGTGATAATAATGGACAAAACCAGTTTAGCTAATTCTCAGCTCAAACCACCTGAGGAATCATGTTACTGGAAGCCCTGCAGAAGAACAGGTCTTTAAGAACACACAGCTACATGGATGCTTGGGAAGGGCCTATTCAGTCCTCTACGCGTCTGAGGGAACCTGTGTGGAGTATGAAAAGGTGGTCCCATAGTCCTCTTATTTATGGTGTACTGGATTTGATATGGGTGGTATAAAAAGAAATGGTAGGTATAATTGCCTTTCTGATGTGTAAAACATCAGAAGCCTGGAGGCACAGAGGAGATGGCCATATGGATATGCAGCTCCTATTCCCCCTTCTGAGACATGGGGAGTGCCACTACAAAACTACTCACAAATGCCTGGAATGGCAGAGGAGATGGCTCATGCTGGTTCTAACCTTCCCACTCCTACGGGAAGTACAACTCTGCTTATTTTATCTTTTCACCCTCAGTATTTTGTTTCGAGATCTGCAATTAATGAAGGTCAGTGGTTGATGTGGAATCTTATTTAAGCAGCTTTCAAGATCAAAGTATTTCAATAGGTACAAAACATGGTCAAACACACTTTGCATGTGGGTATATTCTGCTTTCTTCAACTTATGGTGAGGAATCATTCCGCTTCCTTCACTATCATATCAATTAAAATTTCTGCCTAAATGCAGCAGAGCTCAAAATATGGCATTTTATTACATCATGCCTAAAAAAATAAGTATTTGGAAAGTGCAGCCCGTGATCCTGATGAAAGTGCATGGCAGTCACAGAGCTTTTTTCAAACGGTGATTTGTCTATTAATAAGACATAGAAAACACCTATTATGACCATCATCTCATTCTCACTATGAAACATCTCAGTGTCGACTTTCAAAATACCATGCCTCCATTTGACTGATTTTGAAAGGCAATTCCTTTACAACGCTGATTTCAGCTTCTAAATTACTTGCATGCATTACTATCCCATTCAAAGCTATGCATTAAAGGCCACTGTCTTTTCAACAGGTCAGTTGAAAAGTATGACAGTATCAGGTTCTTACTTAGCACATGCACAGAAATATTTGTGTCCCTATGAAAGCAAAAGAGAAATCAATCCTTGAAAAAGTAGATATTTTTCTCTTTGCGCAGTGTTTCAACTGTAGTTTGAAATGCTTATTGGGAAAGACATTAACATTCTAGCTTTTTGTTATCTGAATAATTATATTAATTTTAGTACCTTTAAAAAACATTTGCCTCCTTGTAAGAAATTGTTTAGACATTTCCATTCGGTGCTTTGTTGAACAGAGGTACTGTAAAACAGTTTATGGCTGATTCCTCTCGTGTGTTGCTGATTCATTTTAGCACAGGAAGGAATTTAAGTGATGCAAGCAATTGAGCTACAGAAGGGGAAGGCAGAAGGAGAAAAAATCTTAACTATCTTATCCCATGTAGATATCCACTAACTCTTTTACCTGGATTCACTTACTCAAACCTAAGGCCTGCGGTCTTGTTTAATATCAGCCAGTAATAAAGAGCTCTTCAGCTAAATACAGCTATATTCCACTATTAACTGCAGCTCTTGAAGCAGTCATTGTGGAAAGGGGAGTCTAAACCCTTCAATGTCAAGGCATTTAGAGGCACTCTAGCATCAATCAAGGTCTACGTCCAGTAAGTGCCTGCTTACATTTACATGAAATATTCATACAGCATTCAGTTTTGCTTTTCTCTCTCGTAATCATCACTTTTAGGAAGAAGCTACAATCATCACAGTTAAGGGAGGGCGTTATGGGATGTGCGGTACCTTTCAATGTCAGGTTTCCTGCAGATAGCTCGCTCTGTAATGAGGCAGCACAATGTAGAGACTACTAAAGGTCTTCCTCGCACAGTCTAGCCTTGTTATCATGCACTATTCACCTTCAAGTATACAACTTAAAGCAAATGAAAGTAGTTAATTAACAATAACAGATCTGTCAAAAAGTGATTTAAAATCTTGAAAAATATTTAACATTGCCTTTAAGTGAACAAGGTCCCTGCCATGCACGTATTCTCCAAAAAAAGCATTCAGGTCTTCTGCTACATTCTTTTAATTGTAGAAGCACACAGGATCTTTTTAGACTGAGAGTGATTTATTCTTTTCATATATTTCTAATGCTTTTCATATGACTATACAGAGCTTTGAAAATGTAAAGCGCTATAGACTGTGAACTATTATTATCTAGTGTTGGCTAGAGACCATCACTAGTCTTTTTCCCCCCTTGAATATAACATCAACAAGTCTGTGTAGTAATCTATCTACGATCCTTGACAGTTCAGAATACATTAACCTCAGCGCTTCTTTCTAAGCAAAATAATAACATTTGTAGGGAGTTACTTAAGAATTTGGGCCAAATAGAAACATTGTGCAGTGCCTTCTGAATGAAGCATAAAGAGCATTTCTCATCATCCTATATTTAGCCTTAGAGCAAATTCAGTTACTCCACCACATGTAGTAGCAGCAGCTATAATCTTCTTTATTATCAGACTTTTAATATCAGAAATTTAGGTCTTATAAAAAATACTAACAAATAATGGCTTTTGTTACCATGATTTTGCTGCAGAAATAGCAACAGATCATGACAATGCTCATCTTAAAAAAGCAGAAAAATAAAAAAGGTATCTTGTGCAGTCAATGTTGGAATTAAACATGCAAAATTATATTCAACCATTTAACTTTCAGTGTGTACAATTCTATGTTTAAAAAACTTCAGACTTTAGGCATCATATAGTTTTATACGTATTAAAAATCTAGCATTCCCAAGAAGAATATGAAGAGCAAAGTTTGTACAGTTAGCGCATTACCTAGTGAAGTATTCACTTTTTTTTTTACAGTAGCATCTTCCTCTTCCCTCTCTTTAAACATTCATGCAGCAAAGTAACAGCATTTGCATTATATTCTCATGTTGAGCTTGCTGGCATCATCAGTTTTGATTTTTCTCGAAGGAATCCGGATTCTCTAATAAATTGCTATGCCAAAATTGAAGCTGATTGCCTAAAAATTGAATATGAATGGCACAGTACTGAAATCTAGGAAGTCATCCAAAAGTGTCAATGTATTTGTTATTTTTAGAGATCTCAACATATTTGTTTACTTTTAAAACAGTTAAAATTGAAGCCCTCTTCTTTTATTATATTCCCTAAGTAATCATAAAAATAGAAAACCATGATCACATTGCGCACGTGGGAAAAGGAAAAGGCAGTTATGAGTATCTGTTCATCTGAAGATTAGAGCATAGGTAATCAAAAACAATTTGAAACAATTTGGGCCAATAACCTTCAGTTACCTCAAATAAAGACAATCACACTTAAAAACAAAGAATACAACTGTACCGCTGTTGAACATAAAAATACTTACTACACAAACCCACAAAACATCCTCGTTCATTCCCCTGTATCTCTATTTGGGAGGACCCACATTATAAGAACATACCAGCCCTTGAAAAACAGGTGTTCTTTAATTTGTCCCTGATTTTGAATAAAATATACTTCAATTTTTGTTCATTTAAAAAAAAAAGAGGAAAGACAGAACCTAGTGACATGAAACTGTGTAGGCAAGATACAATCGAAGCTAATTTATAACAATGCATAAAGATTACACAGTATCTGACTCAGAACAGGAATGGAAAAATCTTCCCTGCGGAGGCCTCACGGAGTTTTAAGGAGTAATTCATGGAAGGCGTATGGAAGATGTTGGGCAGCAGTAGAAGCAGCCCTGCTTTATAACACACTTTCCTAACTTCTTACAATGTTTCTGGCTTAGGATCAGATGCTGCGGGGTGCAGAGCCCCTTTTGGGAGTCACTGAGAGCCCTTGATTACTACCAAATTTAGTGAAGCCAGTGGTACTTGTCACACAGCCAGTTTCAAGCTGCTAATTTATGGAGCATTCTTTTTCTCGTATTTGCTTATCAGCGTTGCAATTTATTAGTTATGATAGTAATCTAAACTGCATTCTTGTATGTACACTATTGCAATAAAATCTTGTCATTAAATACTGCATTTTATGCTTTCTAATTCTGCCTTATGTCAATAGCATTTTCAAATGTTCAAGACCTTGTTAGATAAGATCATAAAAAATGTGTTTATGTTGAATGGTATAAATAGAACATAGACAAATCAAAATTATCCAGCAGCTATTTGGGATTCAAACGTCTTTTAAACAGAATTTAGTGTTAAATTGCAATTTCTAGTAAATTTTAAAAGAACCAAACAAAACCCTGAATTTAATATAAGCTGCTTACAAACCCAGTCGTGTTCATCTCTAGTACAACCCATCCTGAATAAATCAAATCCTCAGGATGGAAATGTAGTATATCTTTAAGTCTGACTCATAAAGTGGCATAATCCATTATCCTCCTCCTCGCATGTAAGCTAGGGTAGATGTTCAAAGTTGACTTCTGTTTTTTAGTCTGACATTGTCTATTGAATTCGTATTTGAACATTTCAAATGACTAATACAAAATAGATCTCTGCTGCTTTTTGGGGTTTTTTTGGGTTCTTTGAGGGGATTTCAGAATGGCATGCAATCAGTTGTGGTTTAGCTCATATTTCAAGCTATGCTGAAACCTGCTGAAATTTGAAGAGTTTGAATCAGTTGTAACCCATCATACCTGTGGGATGCCTTTAATCCCACAAGTTGTGGGAACTTATGTGTACTGTTAGCTTTTGATCTCACTACAATGATTCTGAACATAACTGGCAAAAGCAATGCTAGTCAGACATAAAAGAATTGACTCTCCCTTGTTCTGCTTCCTAAAGTGTTCTCAGAGCACTGAATAACATTAGGCTTTGCTTTGTGTGTGTGTGCAATACAATGATTTCCACTGCAGACTTCCACCAGATCCAGAGTACAGGAAGGCTACCAAACACAGAATCTTTTTGAACAGTTACCTCTACAACAAACATGGGTTTTGAAAATGCAGCAATTATGAAAACTAGCAATATTCTTTGTGTGCTGTGTTTACTCTTAAAACTAGTATATACTATTATGCACGAGCACAGTACACATAGCTGAAATACACATATATTTTATCGAATGCTTTTACTTTACATCCATGCATTCCAAACATTTCTTATAAAAACTCTGCATTTTTGTACTGTCATTACTTATGTGAAAAATATCCAAGATTCAGCTTTGTGCTTTGTATTATTTGCAGATGCCTTGCACATCCTTTAGAAGGCTAACTATCTGACTTCATCAATGACTGTTTGTCTATGCAATGTTGCAGGTGTCAATGACATACGAGCACAAGGATGCAAGTCCAGCTTGATAGATATGTGCAGCCTATGTATTATCAAAAATGGATTACAGAAATTCTAATGTGTTTTTAATGTAACTTCAAATTCATTTAAAAATTTTTTTTCCTTGCAGTATAATCCAGTATGATCCACATTACTGTATTTTAAAATGATGGATAGGTTACCATCCAAATTATTTGTAAGACATAAATGACCATTGTATGTCTCTTTGAAGTCAGAGCATGTATTCTGTATGACTCAATCATTAAATCATCTTACAAATGTCTAACAAAGCACCTGCATTAAACCATACTTCCTATATTTACATTTTTGGCCTCTTTCAAAGATCAGGCATAAATCCATCAGGCCACTTTAGAACTTCAGAACTTCCTTCTTTTACATATCTACTGCTCATTATCCAGAAGTTATTCTGTCCTTTGTGTTAAATTACTTTATGCTGCAGCTTAAACGAACATGTCTCGCTTTCATCTAGCATTTCAAATAGGGCAAAGACTAGTGTACAATTTCCAAACACAACTGTGCTAACAGAGATGAATTACTACAGTTTATATAATTTATATTAGGAATTCATAGACCTAGCAAAAGGGATTAGTACATTTTATTTCAGGGTAGGAGATGATCCTGTCATTAATGGTCGATACTTTCATCATCTTTTAAACCTGAGGAATTTCCTGGGTGACAAGACTGTAAGGACATATCAGGGATTCACAGCTGTGAGCTTTATCTGGCCGTGTACTGCTTTACTCTCAGTATGTGGACTACGTTCCATCAAAACTGGATTAGACTGTCAATCATGTCCTGCAATGTATATTGTATTATGATTTTTTGAAAATGTCACTGAGATCAGAGTAATTTCTTGGCTAATTGCATCTCGTCTCTTCTTAATACTGTGCATTTAATGATTTCATTACTGTACATGACAATCACAGTGTCTAGTCCAGCATTAAGGGCAGTTTTACTTTTCTTTAAGAAAAAAAAAAAAGGAAAAAAGAGAAAATCGATGGACTCCTCAATCCTTTTAATAACATGGAAAAAATATTTAAGACATTTCTATATTTGATATAAATGAAATAAAAGTGTGTTTGTGGTGTGCATATTGCTCCCTGTGGTCTGAGATATACATACTAGCAGAGATTGTTTCTCTAATCCCAAAAGCACACCTTTTGCTTAGCACAGTATTTTCTTCTCTTCTCCTGTTATGGAAATAGATTAAAGAAAATATTAACCTTTAAGAAACTGTCACTCATTACTCACACAGCTTCCATTTTATGTATAGATGCTTGTCTCGAGGGAAACTCTCCCAAACACAAAAATATTTGTGTTTCAATATAGCCCATTTAGGCATGAGAGATTCATTTAGATGAATGTTATAGTATATTTCCTGAGGTTTCATTAAATGATAGTTTGCCAACAGCAAAAGGTTTTGATGATATGTGTCAAAAATAGCGAAATTGTTGGAGTGTTTACAAAAGTACTGAAGTCAAACTTGTTTTGGTTGAAAATAAGGAGCCTCTCAGAACCCAAACAATTATGGGGAAACACATCAGCTATTAAGGCAGTCATACACACTGACAGAATCCTATGACTATAACAACCAGCATTAGGCTTAATTTAGATGTTATTCTTTAAGCTGTTGTAACTACTACTTAAAGTAGGAAGAAAACGCTGCCTAATCAGAATGGCTGCACGAAGTGCAAAGTGGTGTAGGGGAGGGCAGTGGTTCAGGATGGGACTGACAAAAAACGTGTTTTGAATCATTGCACTGCACTAGCTCTGCTACACTAAAATATAAGCTGTTGCTCATCGCTGTAGGCTATTACATACTTATATGCCTAAAGCTGAACGTGCACACCCTCTCCTGGAGTTGTTTTTGTTCCTTTAAGCAAGGGAGGTGTTGTCTCCATTTTTGACATACAACTTGCCTCTGAGGACCCTCATACTCCACCAGACGAGGTAAAGCATCAGCACTTCTATCATTCTGTAGTCCTTCCTCTTCTACTCTGTCAACTAATTGCAAGCTACAGGGCAGAGAATACATGGGAAAGATAGGCATATATTGCCAAGGAATCCTGGTGGGGTGCTCATGATGAAGGACACTCTCGGTTTTGGATCTGACAGCAGCTGGAATATCTAGTTCAGATTTGCTGTGGCAGGTAGAAAGAGTGCGAATGTTAAAATATCCCAGGCGTTTGTAAATACTCTAACTTGCTAGCCATTTGCATCCAGTTTGAGTGGATTGCTCCTATCACTAGCACAAACGTAAGCTGACATCTTTTTAAACGCGCTTCCACTGACGATTTGGTTCTGAATGCCTTTATATAAACATTACAGCAGATTTTATTTATATTCTTGCAAAACAGGAATAATGATTAAACACTGCATAAAACTACAGTCTATTTCATTGGAGAAAACTGACTGAACTTATCAGCAGATGCATGTGTGCATCCACAAAGCACTTAACTCCAGGTAAGTTTCAAAATTAACAAAAAGATCATTAGTCTCTCACAAAGGGAGTACTTACACTGTTCTGAAACAGTGCTGACAGTTCTGGCGAGATGGGGAGGGGAGGGAGGAGGTGAAAGAAAGCATGACAAAACCAGGACTTCCTTAAGCTAACAATGAAACATAGTCCTGGTACCTTGTTTTTAATTCCATTTTCTATTAATGTAGTATTTGGTCTCCATATATTCTTAAGAACAAATTGAATTACTGATGCTATTAAATAGGCAAGTCATTGCTTAAAAACATACGTACATTAAGATATTATGTCTAAGGACACTAGCCAAGCCTAGCAGTATGAATTAATTTAACAAGCAATGGACATGTAAGGGAAGCTGGCCTTTCTCCTACAAAAGAGAAGGGGTGGGGAGAGCAAGAAAAGCAGGGAGTTTTACATTGCCAGTTGTTGCTAAAAACTGCTGATTTATGTGCTATGTAGAACATACAGGCAAAGAAACAATTAGTTTCTACCAATTAAAGGGAATTGCTGTGCATGTTTTTTGTCACCTATATCCGTCAAACAGTATGCCTTGCTAAAAATCTGTTAGTAGGAAAGCAAGAAGGAGAAATACTCATAAGAATTTTTCTGGCACTCCCTTTTCTTTGAAAGCACAGCACATGTCAGAAAACTGTTCCTCAGGTTAGCACCTTTGTCTGCAAGGCACACACAGAAGAATGCTCCATGAATCTGGTTCACAGCACTGGCCGTGTGATGTCCTGTTGGTCACTTCCTCTGAAAACTCAGCTGAATATAAAATGAACAGAGTAAATTTTGTTTTAAAAAGCATGATTTATTCATAGCAGAATACACTAATCTTTTTTTATCATGTTTTAACTTGTGATGACAGTAAGTGTGACTTTTCTTGACATGGACATAAAAGGGCCACTATTGCCAAAGAGACAGGACATTGCCATCCTGGTTGACCTGGAATATCTTGGGGGTTCCTGTTATCCACTTGAATATGATTAAGTCTACTTTCCACTACAGGGCCTAAATTAAAGTCTGGTAGCACTATGACCGCACCAGCAGAGGTAAGTGTGTTTGCTGTGAAATAAAATAGCCCTTGGACAAGGTTCTATGTCTGTGAAAATGGCTCTTAGAAACCACACTCTATCCATAAGAAAATCAATGACACATTTCAGAAGTAAATAGTTTCTTCTGTCTACTGTTGAAAATTCATCCAAATAGCAGGTATACTGCAAGAACTGAAGTAAACAAAGATTTCCCAGAGGAGGAATTAAAGTCCTTTGTAAGATGAGTATACATTCTTTACAGATTTTCGGAGACCACTCAAGAAAGAATCATACAGATGGGTTCATTTCAAAGCTTGGTAATGTTGTTAAAAAATCCCTTGATCACAATTTACTCAAGTGGCCATCCTTGGACAAACTGGGAAAGTCAAGTAGGAATAGGTGGAAGAGAAGACACTAAACTGTACTTTCACCTGCAGCTAGTTGAATCATCCATGAAGCTGGGGATAGATGGGTGAGGAGATGTTGAGAATTTTAGCAATACTTGCACCTGTGATACTTCAAGCTGCTTAACATATTTTCATATCAGTGAAGATCTTTACTAATATACTTAGAATTTATGGTTAGTTTGATAATAATGTGGGATAGGAACACTCCCACTCCTCCCAGAACAGTAATAAATGACATGACTAACAGCCTTCCTATTCAACAGACTATCCCCTACCTATGGACAAGTTAAACCTTTTACTGTCTTTCCTTATGGCACACGAATTATGTAGACAAAACAATATCTATCTGAAAAATAACAACAGTCTATACAGCACCAGTCACTTAACTAGTGAATAAAAAATCACTACAACCTATAATGTGAAAGAGATTTCAGTGAAGATCCTTAGTAAACCTCAAAACTGAGGACCTGAATTTTGGGTCAATGAGTCTTCATAAATTTCACATAACATTTAATCTGCATTGATCTTAGTTCTCTTCACACTCCTGTGGTTGCAAGTACTTGAATAACTTCTGTCTTATTGAAATACAGAAATTTAAGTGGAAGCTCAATAAAATGACTGGAAGCTAGAAAATGCAGTCTGCTTTGAAGTTAAACGTACAAAAATCCTCTAGGCTCCCTTTTTCTCTAATGCTTATCCCAAATTCTAGAAAGCTATGGATTTGACATCAGCATCGGTCAGAGGCTTGGATTAATAATTCATTTTTTTCCTTATCTCTACTAAGATCAGCCAGCTCTTTTGGTGATATTTGATGATATTGAAAGTGGGCTTGAAGAATGTGAGTGGTTTCTTCTACTCCTTTTTTTTTTTCAGAGTGCAGGGAAAAGAATCCTATACTAACTCCATGCTATCAAAATATTTTCCCTCTACTTTCCAGGGCTAAAACTACCACCAGTACATTCATTATATAAGGACTACTTGTTGCTTGAAGGGCAAAATCCACTCATTCTGTTTCTTACAGGAGCAGAAGCAGAACTGGAAATATCTCTCTTCTTTTTAGGACAGGAAAAGCCATGATTTGAGCATGAAAAGATGATGTAAAGAAAAGATGATGTAAAGTTGACATTCAAATACCTTCAAAATTAAAGCCACGCAGATATTGGTCCAGTCCAAAATACAAATTAAAGCAATCTCAGAGCTGTTCTACATTACACCAGCTACAGTAGTCTGGATTCACTCTTCTGTTGCCTGGTCTGCCTGGTAGAAGGTCATCTTGGCTACGCTGCTTATAGTGGCATTTAGGCAAAGGGGTAACACAAGAGCTCCCAGTTAACTCTAGTTAAATACACGTTCAACCCAAAAGTGACCTTGGGGTGATGCTAAGCCAACTTTTGAGGAATTTTATGCTGCCTGAGCAATGCAAACTGGCTTCTAAGTACTACAGCATCTTAACTATACGGAGGGATCTCTAAATCCCCTTTAGACTCTTGACTGATGAAAGGACCAGGACAGATAGGAATACAGTGTTGGAGTAACTACTGCCCAAAGCAGATACACTAAAGAAGGGCTATCTACGTGGCTCGCCTCTCCTCCCTGTACAGAAATGCACCCTTAGAAAGGGAGAAAATTAAGATTTCTCTTCATTTCAGGTTCTGGAAAAAATATGTCACGCTGCCATTCAGCGTGACCTGGATAGGCTGGAAAGCTGGGCAGAGAGGAACCTGATGAGGTTCAACAAAGGCAAATGCAGGGTCCTGCACCTGGGGAGCAACAACCTCATGCACCAGTACAGGCCTGGGGTGGACCTGCTGGAGAGCAGCTCTGCGGAGAGGGACCTGGGCGTCCTGGTGGACGACAGGTTAACCATGAGCCAGCAGTGTGCCCTGGCTGCCAAGAAAGCCAATGGGATCCTGGGGTGCATCAAGAAGAGTGTGGCCAGCAGGACGAGGGAGGTTCTCCTTCCCCTCTACACTGCCCTAGTGAGGCCTCATCTAGAGTACTGTGTCCAGTTCTGGGCTCCCCAGTTCAAGGAAGATGAAGAGCTACTGGAGAGAGTCCAGCGGAAGGCTACGAGGATGGTGAGGGGACTGGAACATCTCCCCTACGAGGAGAGGTTGAGGGAGCTGGGCTTGTTCAGCCTGGAGAAGAGAAGGCTGAGAGAGGACCTTAGAAATGCTTACAAATATCTGAAGGGTGGGTGCCAGGAGGATGGGGCCAAGCTCTTTTCAGTGGTGCCCAGAAACAGGACAAGGGGCAATGGGCACAAACTGAGGCACAGGAAGTTCCATCTGAACATGAGGAAGAACTTCTACCCTCTGAGGGTGACGGAGCCCTGGAACACGCTGCCCAGGGAGGTTGTGGATTCTCCTTCTCTGGAGATATTCAAGACCCGCCTGGACAAGGTCCTGTGCAGCCTGCTGTAGGTGACCCTGCTTCGGCAGAGGGATTGGACTAGATGACCCACAGAGGTCCCTTCCAACCCCTACCATTCTGTGATTCTGTGATTCTGTGATTTCACATTATTTGAATAGGCAATGTGCAATGCTCCTTCAGTGCACCACTACAGTGCATACATGTGATTTGGAAAGAAATATTTGTAGGAGGTTGATAGCTTAATCAATAATTTAGATAAAATTAGCTTAATTAATAAGAATTCACCAGAATATTGCTGTCTAGCAAAAACCACATTTTTATTTACTTTTTAAAGGTACAGTTTACTCTTATTTTTTTTTTTAATGTAAGTACAAAGAGTAATGTCTTCTCCCTCCAGACACCCCTAAAAATTTCAGTCCCTTTGACTGAAGCTGATAGAACACACACCTAGCAACCTCCAGGTCAATATTGAAAGCACATTCCTTTTGTCTTTTCTTGATCATTTGACTGACTTTTCAAATACATTTACACTATGTACTGTACAGGTTTTAAATTGTGTGCCTTTGTACCTGGATAGGAACCCATGTCTACCTATTCCATGCTAACTCTGTGTTCTTCAGTGTGTTTCTGAGCCACCTTTGTCTGTTTGTTTCCCACAGCAGATCTCTGTTTCTCTGCAAAACCATTCCACAGACCATATGGACTGCAAGCATCCCTGTCCATTCTTGCCTTACCTTAGCATACTGCTACTTTTCAATTGGACTTCTCTGTAATTTGATTTACAAGTTTCTGGAGACCAGTGGGCTACAATGGTATCTGTACTGCACTGCACTACATTAGAAAACACTATAAACTTGAACAATAATTTAGTCAATTGTTTGTTAGGGGCTCTGAACAGTTTTTTTGTTCTCTTGCTAGGGTACAGGAGATCCTGAGCTATTTTAGGTGTTACTGGGAAAGAAAATGTGAACCACAATGAAGACATCTGTTTAATGCAGTTTTGGTGATTCCCATAGAAAAACCTTGAACCAATACAAATTTACTTACAACTCACTTGAAATATTTACAAACATAGATGTACAAGTTCTATTTTGCCAGCAGATGTGAAATCAATGTGTTTTACACAAATTAAAATTTGCATGGATTTGCATCCTAAATAAGACTCACTATTTCAAATAAGGCCTTCAAACCATAACCCCCTGTACCCCAGCGTCATGTGAAAAACATTTTGATAGAAAAGATAAATGAAAAGAATTACTTCTAAAAAAACACATCTGGAAAGGACAAGTTAAAAATCCTGCATAGCCTCTGTTCCAAAACCCTACAAGCAGTCTATTCAGGTCTGGTGCTCCACCACTATGAAAGAAATAAGCAGGAAAAAAGTTACCAGTGGCTAACTGACTATACAGTCAGAATTTTGCATGGCTGGGTATTTGTATTTCATGATGTTTTCAGTTTAACCTGTTTCAGTTTTTATGGTTGGTCAATCCTCTGGGGGAAAAAAGAGATTTTAGAGTTCAATGTCGTTTCTTTTGGAGTCACACTGATTTTAATAAGTACAGATTCGTGCTTCTCACCTTGCTTTAATTCACTGTGAAGTCTGGATATTTGCAAACATGTTTATTGGGAGCAAATACTTACAATGTTCTAAAACAATTTCATGGTATTTCATATACATAATAATTCATGCTAAAATGTGCTAAATATCGGGGGTTATAAACATGATTGCTAATGCACAACGCTTACCCAAAGACATATAAATAATATGATGTCCTCACAAATCCTAACCATGTGAATTTAGCAATTTTGCTTGCAGAGCTGCTCATTGGCTGGCCCTAAAGCACTTCCTAAATCTCAGACTCCAGCGGCAAAATACGGAGATGAAGCGTGGTAGAATTCCTCCTCCCCCATCCACATGACACACACACACAATCATTATATTTTGGGATTTAGATTTAGTGAATTAAGAATGTGGATCACATGTATGCAATTCTGATTTGGATGCAGATACTTCTTATACTCTGAAATGCCTAGAATGGGATTTTGCTTTGTGCTTGCCTGTAAAAAATCTCTTCATTTGCCGTTCTAGTAGTAAAATTTAGCTTTTATTTTTTCAGTCCAAGATGTGACTTTTCTTGCTACTACGCAGCTGGATTTTGTTTTCTCAGTGAAGAGCTAGCCTGTTCAGATGAGAGCACAGACTTAGAAAAATAGAAGAGATTCTCCTTGCAGCAGCGATTCTGTGGCACTGCCCAGTGGCAGTACCATGGTGTCACAATAATCTATCATACGCAGAACAGGGCAGTATGAATCTGACTTGTTTAAGTGCTTCAGTGGCCTTATTTCACAGACAGAATGTGGGACAGGGTGCAACAACTGCAAAGGGCCCTACAACCCCCTGGTTACACAATTCGCTAAACACTTTTTCTGAAGTTCCTGAATGGGCATGAGAAAAGAGACAGAAAAATGAGGCTCTGACTACAACACCTCTCCTGTGGGAACCGGGCAGATTCCTTCCTCTTCTTGAGGCATATTTGAGCTTGTCTCCCTCAAACCTCTATTTGTACACTTTCTTATCTAAAATGAGAAATGGAGCACCAATTCAAGGCTCAATCATTTATCTAAATAGCATGAACCAAAATTTACATTTTAATTAAATATTAATTGTCCTCAAGCAAACAATATTAAAATATAATATTTTGTTCTTCTATGTCCAGCTGAAGGGTTGTTCGATTATTTATTGGCTTTGGCTATTTTTTTTGTTTTTCTTTTTTTGTTTTTGTGAGCCTGCTGCTCCATTGTGGAATATTCATACTGTAATTCTGATGTTGGATTTCCCAGAAAATACAACAATACTCATTTATTATATGCTAAGATACAATTTTATACAAGAAATACATATTCCTCTTTTTTTTTAATACTCCGCAATCCTAAAGCTTTTTTTAATCTTAAGATCTTGAAGTGTTGCAAAAGTAGCTAGGATGTGACATTGGGAATTACTATAGTGCCTTTACATCAAGTGCATTACAGTAGAGCCTATAGGCCTGGGACCAGTTGTGCTTAGGTACAGTAAAAACATTGAATAGTCTGTGACTTGAAGAGTTTATGGTTTAACACCGTAGACTGACTCTAAACAATTGGCTGCAGCTCCCTAACAGACATGACCAATGCAAGGCCCAGAGGAGCAGCGATAGCTGTAAGATTTATGGCAGTACAGGGAAAACTATCCTTCCATACAGCTGAAAAGCACACCTCCTTTGTAAGTGCACCCATCATCCCACACTCTGAGGGAGTGATGACACCATTTTACAGGTCCTTGCTATTCTTCAAGTAGTCCAAGGAACAAATGCCCTGCCATGAAGTATAAATGCCCTTGCATCCTGCTCCCATTACCCATCCCAGGGCCAGGGGGCGGGGAGGTTTTCTCCCCACCAACGCTGTCTCTGGGGAAGAACCACAATAGATCTACAATCTAGATTTTATGACTCTAACCGCAGGCAGCACTGAATGACCAGAAATTATACAATCGCAAAGTATATTTTATATCTGTAGAAAAGAAGATAATTTCATTTCCCAGGAAAGTGTGAGGGACCAGGGCTCAGCTCTCCATAGCAGGTAAGCACAGCCATAGTTTTTCAACGACAGCTGGAAAAGCTGCATTGGGCAACATAGAACTGGTAGAATGCCCTCCTTAGGATTTTTTTTATTATTATTTTTATCCTTGTTTGTAATTAAATGTAATAGAACAAAATTTTTCTAAGCCTCAGCAAAAGGGAGGGGGAAATATGTGAATGATTTCTCATCCATGCCAAACACATTCTCCCTTTAAAGCACAGAAAAGAAAAAGGAGAAAACAGACAGTATTTTTGAAACAGCCTTATAGCACCATAAAGAACACCTTTGTTCATCATGTGTAGAGAAGACAGTGGTGCTGGATGACGACTGCCTTTATAACAGACCTGATAACCACTCTGCCTAAGTGCTACGGCTGCGCCATGCCTCCCTCTGACTGCGTGCACAGATGAGGAGAGAAATCGCACATCGGCAAATAAATGCCTGGAGGATTAAGTTTTCTTTCACTTTACTCAGGCGAAGTCATCCTGTTGATATCAACAGCACAAACCAGATGAGTAAAGTTTAGTATGTGCACTAGCGTTTGAGAATTACAGCCTTCATTTGCGATTCAAAGCCCAAGCCTGCTGCCACTGAATCAATAAAAGAGTTTTTCCATTAGCTGCAGTGGTGTAGGACTTGGCCTCTGCTCCTGATTTCTGAAGACACTTTAGTGACATTAAAAAGCACTTTATTTTGTAGCACAGACACCGTGAAGAGAAGATGGGGCAACATTTGTTCCCTAGCTTTTGGATGTGTTTATAGTTTTACTGTAGGCAAGAGTTGCCTAGATGGGTTATCATGCCTAAATGAATTAGATTTCTAGGAAAATTCTACATGCACAATTTATGTATTGTCTGACAGAAAGGTATAGTAAAAACCAGCATTTAATTGACATAACTCTAGAGCCGATTAGAACTCATTAAAGAGTTCGTAGCAGGAGCATGTGTTTTAAAAATCGCTACTTCGGTCTCTGAAGGTATCATAAAAAGTACTTTCATCATGCGCACAACATCTACAAATTCTGATTGGCATTTCCTCCTTTCCTGAAAAGAGAGTCTGGCTCAGTTTGCAGCAAATATGACAATAGGCTGTGCAAATGTACATCTGAAACACAGCCCTTTCGGGGTTAAGCATTCAAGCTTATATGAGAGATCATCAGTTTCGGGTCAAAGTGCTGTTCTTAAATGATCAGTGCAGAACAGAAAAAAAAGGCATAGAAGTGACCTTGCTGAGGGTCTAAAACTGTGCTAAAGCCTTTTCTGCATGATTAAGTGAGCAGAATCTTAGATTAGCTAAAAGCAGTGCAGAAACATAATGAGTTCACTTATTTTGGAGCATTTAATAACAGTTATAGACAGTTATGTGATCAGGCGGAGTTATGACTTATTCATTCTTTCATTGCTATTAAAATTACTACATTTGAGGTTTTTAAAGTCATTGAAATAAAAAAGTCTGATTTATGTTAGGAGAATTTAGCTTGCCCTTTGGTCTCTCCGTTCTTAAATGATATAATTAGACTTTTTAAAGACCATTCTAAAAGCATTATTAGCATTTTCTATAGCTGAAAGTAAATGCATGTTTTGTGGGTAGTTTAATTTTAAAAAGGATAATAATAATAATAACACTTGATTCAGACAGCAATAGATTGTTACAAAAAGAAGTATTACATGAAATTGTCTTGAAGGTGACTCTGTGCATTTGTATGTATGTATACACACTGAGATACAACAAACACATGCATAAATGTGAGCACACATACATTTAGTGTACATATGAACAGGAGTTCCACAACCACAGAGAAATAAAGCTATTCCCTTCACCCATTTGGGAAATGAAGGCAAGAAGAAGAGCAAGTTCCACAGGACATATTAACTCATGACCTTTTACATATTACCTCACAAATTACCAAGCCATCCATCAGTCTCAAGGGAGAAAAAGTGCTTTGATCAAAACAAAGGGACTTGCAGGTGTTTTGAATTAACAGTAAGCAATAATCATTAAAAATCCCTGGGATGAGTATGTTAGTGTCATGAATATATGCACATTTTAACATACACTCAGTTCCTAAGTCTTAGCGTACACGTTACCTTCAAATTATATTTATATATTAATTGTTAATCACTACAAGCATGCCTAGTATTTTTAGCAGGAAGAATACACATTCTATATATCTGAGTTCAAGCTTACGCACAACATTCACAATATGCAGGCACACAGTTGAATACTTTCACACAAGACTCTACATAACTTGCTGCAAAGGCCAAACAGGTAAACCAAAACACTTTCACATTTAAATAACAGGTTTTTCCGACATTGTTTTGGCTTAGAAAATAAAATTTCCCATAAGATTAAGAAATTCTGCTTTTAGTTGGGTCCCAAGGGAACATATCTTTGCTTACAAAAATCACACTTACAACAGCTTCCTTAACTGAAAGCTTTTTTTATGTGTGTGCCTTGTATGTTTATTCAGTAGACAGTTTGGGTTGCTCATTTTGCTGCTCAGAATGCAGTGTGCTTTTCTACTAAAACATATTATTAAAACTACATCTGAAAGAAGCTTATTTAATAGTCATCTCATGCACATGGCTGATGGGAATACATAAATTATCAGACTAATATCTGATTAAAACTTGATTAACATGCTAATAAATTATGCTAGAAATGTTGGGGTTTTTTAATTTCCCCGCTTTTGCTTAAACTTCCTAATTGACACTTCAATTATTTTGTTCTCTGAAATTTTGCCTTCCTTATTAATAACAGCTAAGATAAATTCTTTCGATGCGTGAACTTCATATGAAAAACAATCAATTATAATTATTAAAGCTCCCTAGTAATCTGTTAATTATTACAAAAAGAGTCACCTCATTTTTGTTTGTTAAACGGAGGCCATTACATTTACTGCTGACAACAGGCTGTATGTAGGGTGCTCTGGAAGCCCATCCCCACAAGGAGCACGCGGTGCGGACACGGCGCGGGGGTCTGCAAGCTGGAGCGTTCTCACGCTTTGCTCAGAGTGACACTAACTTTGGTCTGTCAGCCTCGCTGCTTAGGGAGATGACAGAGCGGGCTGCGTCGGCCTCGCGTGCTGCTACCGCCTGTATGGAAAAATACATCCATGAATCTTGTAATACAGACTCCTGCCCACTAGAGACTGATCTCAGCCCAGTAAAGCGTGCAGCTTGGGACCCTTGCAGCTTAGACTTGAACTATGGTCAGAAAGGTGAGGGGCCAAGGCTTCATCCACTAAGGCATTTACCCTTTTCCTTTGTAAGGAAGATCGATTTTAAAAAAGCTATTAACCTTCAGCAATTTATCTCATCAGATCATCTTCATTTTGTTCTGCCTGTAATAAGGCTGTATTATATAGTTTAATACAGTTAGACTACCTAAAAAGAAATACATGGGGGAAAAACACCAAAAAAGGGAGAGAGAAAAATTAGCAAAAACTTTGCAATGAATATATTATCAGGAAAACAAAAGAAACCGCAAATGTTATCACACGTCTTGGAGACACAACAATAAAAGATGTAAGTGTGTGTATATAGATATCCTGGTTGGACAAAAAATTTCAGCATCTCTCAATATTTCATAACTAAGGGATGATATGCCATGCTTACAATGAGCCTTTTCTAAGCCATTCAAGAGACAAAACGAGAGTATTCTTTCAATTTCTTGAACTGACTCACAGTAGCATCAAGATGACCCATATTCATTCACTTGTATATGTTCAAACAGAGATGCTCCCTTGGCAAAAAAGAGCAGCTCCAAAGAAATCTGGTCTTGAAATTTAATGTTCTGCTGGTTTTCAGGGAAACGCCTCGGAAAAGTACGCAAAACAGTGGACTGTTCTGGTGAAGTGTATATAATGCTAATTTTCTTTGAGATTAAGCAAGTAGTGGTTGCTTGCTAGGAACAAAATTATTTCTGATTTAATGACTGATTTGGGGAAAGAAAAAAAAAATCCTATTTTATGAATAATGTGTTTGCATTAATGACTTCAATTCATCTGGATGAACTTTGTGGCAGGTACCAATTTAAATTTTGCTGGAATATGCAATGCTAAAAGCAGTTCTAAGCATTTCAGATGGAATTGGATGGTGAGTTCGCTCATATTACAGGTTCAAAAACTTAGGTCCCAGTGACTTTCAATAAGACTTTGATTTTTACGTCCCTGAGGCTCATCTGTAGAAACACACCTTTCTTTTTATGTGTTTAAAAAATGCAGACCATGGACCAAATCCTCAAAATAAAAAAAAATATTTCTGTTATCTTCAGTGGGCTTTGGATCAGAACAAAATTTTTTACCCTTTTTCAAGCAGGTCTGAATTACTTCAATGGCTGTTTTGCCAGAACAAATACTGCAGAACAAGTCCAGAAGTGATCTAAAAACAGCTGGTCATATCTCCTGATAGCTTTCTCGCCTTCTTCAGAAACACATTCATAAGTATACCCATCTTACAACATCTGCTCTTTTCCTTCTGATACTTGGATATTTAGACAGTAAACTGAAGAGAACATTTGCAACAACTCAGTATTTGATCGAACCACATAACAACAGCAGTCTGTCTTAGTTTTACCTGTGCTTATTTAACTCTCCTGAGCTAGAAGCTCTTTTATTCCAAGATCATATGGGTAAGCTGGCATTTAGGCAGTTGAATAAAACTTGAAAAGGGTGATACTAAAATTAACTGTGAGAGCCCTGCTATGATACTCAGAGAGTCAAGAAACTGCTCCTTGGCAGATCCCTAACAAGTGATTCTTTGTCAACAGAAGACAGGGTACAGGTAAGCAAACTCTTAAAGCAAAACACAGCAAAAAAGTCTGTTGCAAAATAGTTCGAGTTTTTTTCTTTACAAATGAAACTGATGATAAAGTAACTCTTCAGCAACTGGTTATAAATCCTCTTCATACATATTTAACAGTATACAGTGAATAGGATTAGTAATATCTTTTGTCTAATTTGTCAATCCAGTTCTTGGTTCCCCACAGTGCTGCAGTCAAATACAAAGACAGTCTCAGTTATTTTTCCATAGATTAAGTAGCTCTTGAATTGATATTTTTTGTATGGTTTGGGACTTTGACTGGTAAACACTGTGACCGATGCTGAAGGCCAAAAAAAGGCAGCAATAAGGAACTAAAGCAATAGACCTTTGGTTGATTTGAAGGGCAAATCCTCTCTCCCCATTTTGCTGTAAAAGCGGACTCATTCTTTTAACAGAAAAGATACCTAAAGGTATTAGTATAACAATAGGTGATTGTTTTAATTTCTTGTTTCTTTTCATTGGTCTAATTTATTTTGATGTGTAAAGCTGAATTTTGTAGCATTTCAAAACAGGAAAATACAAAGGCCTATGGTCAGCCTAGCTGTGCCCACTCATGGTGCTTCTGAGCTCCCTTTAAAAGTCAGTTCCAGGAGCACGAACTGTGGAATTAACTGACAGTACGATTTATTAGAAGCCTCTTCTCCCATGCAGCTGGAGAAGATTGCCACAACGATGGTGCTGCCCTCTAGCCGGTCTAGTTCATTTTGGAGCAGGAATTTCAAGTATATTCTTCAGAACCAGCAGATAACTTGTTTTCAGCTGCAGTGACACAGACATATAGACAGTTATATTAACTAGCACCTGGTCCATCACCAGTCTGGGTAGACTGGCAGAACATTCCAGAGCTCATATGATGTTCCTGCCTAGGTCTCTGCAACTGCAAGCCCTTCCTCTGTTGTTGTTCTGTTGATGAGCCACTATGTAAGCAGATATCTCTATTTGTCTGATACTGATGATAACGGAGGTGCATGAATAACAGAATAATGTGAAACTTATTGGAAGACAGAAAAAAACATATTTTTAAAAATTATTGGCTTGCAACATAATACTGAAGTCATTGTTCCAGACATCTGTAACAATTATTTTTTCCCAATCCCATTTTAGTTCCATAAGAATGCATCTACAAAAAGAAGGAAACATGACAAATGTAAGTACTATTTTGAGACTTCTAATATTTAACTACCTAGCCGTTCAAGCTAATTACCTATTATCACTGGTTTGCCCTTCTGCTGTTCTTAATTCAGTTAACTGATTTGACCCGGTAACTGGTAAAGTTAGTTGTCACTAGGTTTGACTTACTACACTATTTTTGGGATAGCCTAAAATCGACATTCACATTGGGATAGTCAAACACTCATATTCACTGTTAGCAAGTGATTATTGGACTATTTGTGGAAGCTTGTGAACATCTATGAATGTAGGAAAATATCTGTTGTATGACTACCTGCGTCCTTGTCACTGACTTGGAAAAATGCTTTTAGAGAAGGACTTTTTGCCCTTCCTTCTGGTCTGAGATCCAAGAGCATGGCAGCAACTGCATGTCAAGGGAATGCTCAGTGAGCACACAGAAAGAAGTAAGAAATTAGAAAGAACGATAGGACACTAGATACATATTCCTTGTGTTAAAGCTACAGGTCATAAAACTTGGAAAACTACAACAGAAGCAAAAAGAAAAAAAAAAAAGACAAAAAAAAGTAAACTCAGCTTTTTCTAACTTATTTCCTAAATTTACAAATTTGACCTCCTTCAGCTGCCTTCAAAGGCAATTAAAAAACTCACAAGAAATTCAATTAAATCAGTCATCAAAGATCTAGCTTTCCATAAACTTATTCTGTTCAGCATATTTATTTCAGAGAGTCATATTTCAAAGTGTTAATACAGCATGACCATGTTCATGTTTGAAAAATACACTTACCTGTTCTTGACACAGGTGTAATGTAGAGACATAGAGACAGGTGCAAATATCTCTAACTGAAGATGAAAGACAAAGCTTGCTTTACCCATTCTGATGGAACATTTGCAGTTCAGGATTATGGATACGGTTGTACTAATGTTCTGCCTTAGAACACTGCACACACATCTCATGTCCCAGTTTAGTGATGGTTTTCCCATGCAGTCTTGTACCAAGATTAAATCTCTTCAAGCAGATACAACTCTTCTCTCTTAAGCTACTGTAGAGCAGCACACTGCAGAGAGATGGGGCCTGGCAGGTTTGCGTTCATACTAGTGACATATCCAAGCACACGTGTAACACATACCATCCACCCAGAGCAGGTCTGATCCTGAACTCACAAATCCAACCTGGTCAGCTCTGGTGAGCCTGAAGGCAGTGCCAGGCAACACAGCCAGGCCCTACCTGGACCCCAATGGGTGCATCCTCACAGCGTGGCACTGGCCAGGGTGGGATTCCTCGCCACGGTGGTATGTAACGACGTGTCATGTTCCATTTCCAAGTGCAGACATTTCCTCATCACCTGACACCGTTGTTTTCCATGTGTGGACAGTGCTGCTGCCACTTGGTAAATACATAGGGAAGAAAGCTACATGTGGGCAGTTATCTGGCAGCATCAGCAGTCCTGAACACCAAACAAAAGAAATGAGCCAAACAGCCATTTGGGATTTGAACAAAGGACTGCTTGTTATCTGGGTGGTTTGAGACAACAAATACTAAATTGTCCCTAAAATATTTTAATGAGTCAAATCTGGTGCCAAGCAACTTCAAGACTTAATAGCCAATAGTCATTTACCTAAATCCTTACATATATAAGTTTACCCCTGTTTTATTTATGGAAATCCTGATTAAACTAAGCAAATCCTTATTTTTATGCTAAAAAACCCAGGCACATGGTAACATGCACGTAAAATGATCTACGCCTGAATGTTTGACTCAAAAAAAATGGCTAAAGGATAAAGTAAGAGAAAAGATTTGGCAAAATTTTGAAGTCATCTGCAGCAGGTAAACTCCTGAAGAACAACAAAAACTCCACACAACAGAAACCAAGGAAAAGTTAGCATTAAAACTACTTAACCTGCAGCAATATTGTCAGGGATGTCACCCACAAGTACTGATTAGGCTGTGACAAACAAGGTTGTCTTTACATTCACATTCTGCTACCAACAATGTCTATTTGCTTTAACTGTGGGGAGGCAGACACCCTTCCTCATGACAGGGCTAGAATATTTCTCTTAATTTAACATGCCTCAAGACAAATCTTCAGGCTAACACTAACCTTTCACACCTTTAAAGCAACTACACCTTCACTGACTATAAGTAGAAAAAAGACCTGTTTGCAATCGTATTTATTACAAGGGAAAACAAAACAAGCACAAATTTTAGAAAACAAACACACCACAAATAGCAACACCATTCTCATCCCTAACTCTGGGGCCTAACAGTGGGGACAGAAAACCTTCAGGATACTTCCACAGGAGACAGAGAAATAAGCTCGTTGCCCAGAAGGTGACTTGACTCCATAGCTCCTTTCCTGTTCGCCAATCTCCCAATTTTATGGGATGCAAAAACAGTCTGAAAGTCTTCATCTTCTCTTTCTAGCATATTTTTTCTCCTTGCATTTTACCAGCAAAAAAAAATCCAATCTAGCTATGCGATTTTATGAGAGCACTTTAACTGAGCCAAACAGATGCGATAGTTCCACCAAAGCATGGTAAGATTTAGCAAATGATCAATAAATACTTACATATCTACACAGTGTTTGCAACAACGTACTGCTTTCTCAATCTGAATTTAAACCTCCTTTCCGAGCTTTGAAGATGGACCATATAACAGAGGATCCAGGCTAACCTCTCTTTCAATCCTTTTTAGTATGACAAATCCTCTATAGAACATGTACCTTCTTGAATCAGCAGGGATTCAAAGATATTTCTCTCTCTTCCCAGGCTTCAATCCTTCCAACCTAACCTATGCTTTTCACCAGCTTTCTGTGTTTGAAATAAATCTTTTGCAGCCCTAGTCTGGTGAAGAGAGAGAGGAAAGGAAAAACCTAGGAAGAGTAACTCTTAATTTCTTATCTCACTGGTTTTACAATCAGTTCAAACCAGTTGCAGGACTTCTGAAGAAACAAGCACTAATTCCCTTCACGGGCCAGCAACAAGGCCTACTTATGCCGTTGTAACACTAAGGTTGCATGCAAAAGGACCGATATGGATGAAACAAGGAATTTGATTTGTAATCCACAGAAACGCTCAGGAATAAGAGCTCAAACAACTGCAAAATGGACTATTACTTCCTAAGTGCCTCCTGGGATTCTCCATGTTACCCCTCCGGAGAGTAACAGAGTTCCTCTGTCCTTCCAACGTCCTTCAGTGTTCCTCCAACGATCTATGTACACTTCTAGGCTTCTTCAATACCGCACACACAACGTCACTCCTCTTCTTACTCGTGAAATACACTGAGCACAGTAAAAGTGACTTCATGGATTTCTAAGTGTGGGAATATAGAACAAGTGATTCTGGTTTTGCACTCTAATTCCCCCCCCCCAAAATCTGATTCCATTCAGAATGTTTATAAAACATCTCCTGTGGCCAAAGTTTGGTAAATATTTAACTATGTAATATGTACTACTCCAGGTGCAAAACTGTGCTCAAATGCCTGTATTTTTTTAAGTTCTGGAGCTGACATGGTCTGCAAGAGCTTAGGGGTCTCCAGATAATGCCTCACTGAGATGAGCAGTTGTTCTCTGGATGACTGCAAACAAATTAGACATGAAATGTACAAGGGAGAAGGGAAAATGGATAGAAGAGAAGATGGAAGTGAAAGTCCTCAAAGCTGAAAAACAGAGGAAAATAGCAAAAAGCGAAATGTGAACCTAAGAGGACAAGAGGGAAAGAAGAGAACAAAGGTGACCTCAGCAGTACCCAGATCTGTCAGTTTTGTTTCGACAGGAAAAGTTGTAGCACACAAGGTGTGATTCTCCCTGTTTCTGTGCCTGTTCCACTGGAGGACCCACGTACAAGAACTCTTTGTCTTCTATGGTTGCCCTTCTTCTCTCTTCCTTTTCCTTCCTCCTCTTTTTTAATCGTAAGATTTTTGGGCCAGGATCTGGATATTGAAAGTGACTAGCAGAATACTTGGAACCCCACCATAATGTGTCTATATGAGATCAGTACTAAAATAAACAAATGAAAGAAATAAAAAATTCCAATGCTTATCTTTGGATAAAAATGTTCTAAACCAACCATAAGTGACATTTTACTGTATCCAGCAAGAGATGGGTTGACCCAACAAATTGACTTAAGTAATGTGCTTTTTTCAAATTTCAAGTACTCGATAAGGTAAAAGAATAAAATTCTCTTATCACTAGGATATATTTATGTTAGAAGTTCACACTGAGACAGTTTAAGTAAAATTTTAAAGGCCAATAAACTCTCAGCTTCCTGCATGTATCACAATTACAAAAAACTTCTGTGCTACATAATTTTGTGAAGATTTATTGAAGAAATGGCTCAGAGTGCATAAAAATCCTTAAAATGTCTCACACTGTACGCGCAGGGCTAGCATTGCCTCATATGGCGTTTCTTGCGGCGTGACCCCGAGGACAGAACAGCACAGAAGGGAAGCAGAGGTGGGATGCGAGGACTGGTTAGCAAGTCCAGACAGTGCTTCTGCCACTCAGCAACAAAAAGGCCAATCTGATCAGGGGGCCTGACATTCCCCAAGCCCATTGGCGGGTCCGAGTCACTCGTCGTCTGGAGAAGACGACGTGCCCTGCTTCCTGCCCACCATTCTGATAACCACAGTTATGAAAGTCTTTGCATGCCCAGACATTAATTTTAGCCCAATACTGGTGAATTACTGGATTTGCTATCGTAACGACCCAGATAATGGTATCACTGATCTGTATTTATTACTGTACTGTTATTTAAACTGTTTATCCCTAAAGGTGGTCCGGTGTCTGTTACTGTCCCAAACATGAAAAAACATCTCAGGGATACCTTAAACCCTTACAGTATAATACCTAGGGTGCTAGATATAGGCTGTGATTTTGGTCCATTTATTTATGGTCCTGTATTCTTGTTTTGAAAGGTCAGCGTACAATCAGCATTGTCAGTGGTCACATTGTGGGGGAACAAATGCACAGGTTTCTGTGCATAGAGCTGGTCCCATCTCAAACATGTAAATGCTACTGATGCATTAATTTGTTTATGCGTACATGATGAGGGAGTTGTTACCATTTCCCCTTATGAAAGAATGAATCAGTTCAACAGCACACAGATGAATCCAGTACAGCACACATGGAGAAAATCCACCCTTCCACTCCTGCTTTTGTCACATTTTAATACACTCTGTCCCTGTATACGAACAAATAAACTGATGAAGTCTAAAGCAGATTATAATACAGCAGCCTTGAAAGTGGAATAGAATATATTTTTTCTCCACAGTGAACAACTTGGATCCTCTTCCATCTTCCCTGAAACTTTATATTGCTTTGGTATTTTATTTGGACAACAGTAACCTTAATACATTTTATATGAGTTCGTAACCTGAAGGTTAATTACCATTCACCAGAAATGGGAACAGTGTTGTTCAGGTAGTTCTATAACTCTCTATATAGCAATAACCAGAAGAGTCATTACATGAAAATGATACTGCAAATGCAAATGGTGTTGTCTTTCTCCAATCTCCAGAATAATACTTAACATGCTTTAAAAAAAAATGCAATATTTTATGGGGAAACATGATTGATATTAATGGAAACTGGATGTAAAATTTGAAGATAATTTGAAGATACCTATTACTTTTTTCGCATTATTTGCGTATTTTTGTTACAAAGTCCCTCTTCACCAGAAGGCTCACCTCCCTCTACCACGCCTAAGAGGACATATCCTCTAGGCCCATGGCCATCTTGGTTACGGTCTCCTGGACCTACTAGTTTCTCAGAGACTGTGGAGGTTATCCAGATTCACTAGACAGAGACATGGTTACCCAATTCACTGCTAGCATCAGTCCCTCTTTCATTGAGAGTTTTAACCCAATGACTTCTCAACAACCCTTCCATGACAATACAGCTCAGAGTAGATCAAATAATTTACCAAAGCAAGCCAAAATGACTTCCTTGCCTTTTGGACAAAGCAAGTCAATTATGCAGGTTATAGTAAGAAAACCAGATGTCCATTTTGTGTATAGGTCACATAAACATCTGGGTACAGAGCAGAAAGGGTGTCTTTTGAGTGCTGGTACAAAAATACATTGGAGAGCAATTGCAAGCTGGTTTAGTTGATACTTGAGTATTATCAAACCTCTGAAACTTTTGCATCATTTTAACAGCAGCTAATGCACTTATTAATGAAAAGCTAAGCATGTGCCTTGTATCTCTACAAAACAGTGCTTTTAATGTAATCCAAAGTGTTTAGAGAATTGAACCAAATAAAGCTGTTTTTGCTGATTTTAAGAGCATGGAAATATCATACACACTTCTCATACTAATTTGAGCAATTGTACCTTGTATTATGCAAAAGCAGACAATTCTATTTCATGGGTCTTCCTTACTTGGAGACAAAAAAAGACAAAGTCTCCCCCTAACTGTTCTTGCTGATGAAACTTTGATCACAAAAATGCTATTCAAAGTGTACAAAAAAGAAACAAAACTTACTAATACTTTCAGGAGCTTCATGAATATTAAATGCCAATATGCATTTAATTCCTCTGAAGGCTGATTACACCTAACTGATAAACCATCTTCTCATAGAAGCAACACTCACATGTCTGTAGTTCAGGCTATGCCAGCATATCTATTGTAAATATGATGTTAAATAATATATTATTATAAATAACTGTTTATAGATGTGCACTACTCAAGTGGAAATCTCATTTAGGTTAAAATCTTAAGAAATTGCACTTGAGTCCCATAAAGGATTTTCATTTCTGTATAAAATGTTTACAGATTTACAATAAAATATTTGTGTAAGTAAAACTTGATTTGTGGTTTAGGAATATTTCTTCTGCAAACTTATCAATAAATAAATAAATAAATGGTTGGTTGTAAGCCCAAGATCCAGCTACAACAGCGGAGGGAGCAACAGAAATATTTACATAGCTGAGTCAGTGAAACACATTTGAAAAATTGCACAGGTGTAAAAGAACAAATTTATTTATTATACAGACCTTTCTCTTATAGAGCAGCAATGACTGCTCTTGGAAAAAAAAGTATACCCTAATTTTTCATGTGTAACATTTACAATAGTCTTTATGTAAAACCCATAGAACAGATTCTGATCTGAGATATCAAGGTAAAGTCACCCTGGAGCTAAATATTCACAGGTTATGCTGTGAGAGGACTTTTGCTTCATAGGCAAATATTCGTAATTTCACTGCTATCTTGTCCTACTCATCTGCTTTGCTTGTTTGTTTACATCTTCTTTGCTTGTCTTAGATCATAAGAAGCTGGGATTTTTTTTCGCTTTGTTATCTGCAGGTTCAGTAGCTTGAAAAAAAGTGGTTTTGATTCCTGATTTAGACCTGTAAGTGCTATTTTAGTACCAAAAAAAAAGTCATATTTAACTGTATTATGTCAACATCCCACAGAGTAATAATAGGGGACTGAAGGGGTGAAACAAAGGACAGAAACCTTCTGAGCAGGGAGTCCCTAACAGGTGAGAAAAGTCAGAAATTGTGAAGAAGGATGGAAGATGTGAGGAAGTTACATAGCGGAGATGCAGAAATGGCAAGTCAGAAGGTATACAAGAAAGATCATTTAAAGACAAAGTTAAGGAAGAGCACAATGGCTTTTAGATTAAAACACAACTACAGTGAAGATGTTTTTTCTCCGTGCCTGACACGAAGGAAAGATGGGCTCTGTGACTGGAGTGAAGAGGAAAGGCTTCCTCTAACGAGCAGTGAAGATGAGCAGTCGTAATCTAATTATTTTTTAACCTTAAAAGTCTACGGAAAAGCACGAAGACATGGAAAAAACAACTGACAACTTGTTACTTTTCTTTTGAAGTTCTGGAAAGATCACTTACTTTGAGATGGATGTAGACTGCCATCAAAAACACCTTTTCACAAATTTCTGCATTTTCACATTACTTCATTAAAAATATATGGCCATTAAACGATTCACAAATAAACTAAACACGAAATAGTGATGAATAGCATGTTGAAGTCCTTTTTTTCTTGTCCAGAAGAAAGATGAAGGATGAACTTTCCTGAAAAACATGGAAATCTATAATGAAATAACACATAGGTAATGTTTAGGTGTCTTAATTTCAAAGTAGGTATGAGTGTTGCCCTTTAAAAATGTAGAACAAGATCCTTGAAATCACTAAGACTCCTTTTAGAGGAGCATACTGTGACCTTTCCTCATAATGTGACCAGGTCCTTGTATAAGTAATCCTAATGAAGTCAAAGGAACTAAAATTTAATTTAACTTTTTATCAGTATCTTTAATGGTTTTAGGGACCCATAATACCGCACCACAGCTTTATGTAGAAAAAGAAACGAGAGAACAGATCACACATTGTAAATCCTTACCGAATACTAAAGCTTACACTTGTTTAATTTGGAATGAAAGTATTACATAAAGGTTGCTTAATGCAGGATACACCTGTGTGAATAGTGACAATTTCACATAAATACCCTTTCACAATACTAAACTATTCAGAGAAAACACCCTAATAAAAAAAAGTCATGATGCATTATTGGTTCTGATTTATTTGCTAATTTGCAGAGATGCTGTATTTCTAATTTCTTACATTTCTTTTCTATTTCCCAAAGATACAGGCAAATATCTTCCTTCACACACTGCACTTCTTTATTTTCTTGATGTATATGCAAAGCTCAAGGACCATCCAATAAAGAGCATCCTTTGATGGCCTTTATCAAGGGTAATAAAGGTCATGAAAGGCTGTCCTTTACACAGACTGCATCTGATTTTTTTTCTAGAATATTAAGGCACATATCAATATGAGCTGTCATTCAATCTTGATGTGCAGTTAAAATAGAAAAATGATGAGAGGTACTCAGTAGATACTTATTTTACTAAACTGGTCTGTTTAAAACAGAGTTTCAGTGCTATTAAGGGTCATGTGGAGAAGTGGTACCTCTTTAACTCCGTCAGTGGAAGATAATGTCAGACTAGTCACAGTGAATACAAGTTTTATTTTAATCTCTCATAGCACAAAGATCTTGTGGTTATAGACTCAGGATAAAAGGACTCTACAGAAAAAAACAGAATTCCGTCTTTCAAGCCTAGCAACTAATAATGTCTCCCCAAGGAAGCACTGCTTACAGAGACTCAAAGGTTTTGTACATAACGTTGGCATGTGTATCATTTGGAAACTTGAAAAACACACTGAAAAAAATTACAGAATCACAGAATGGTAGGGGTTGGAAGGGACCTCTGTGGGTCATCTAGTCCAACCCTCCTGCCGAAGCAGGGTCACCTACAGCAGGCTGCACAGGACCTTGTCCAGGCGGGTCTTGAACATCTCCAGAGAAGGAGACTCCACAGCCTCCCTGGGCAGCCTGTTCCAGTGCTCCGTCACCCTCAGAGGGAAGAAGTTCTTCCTTATGTTCAGATGGAACTTCCTGTGCTTCAGTTTGTGCCTGTTGCCCCTTGTCCTGTTTCTGGGCACCACTGAAAAGAGTCCGGCCCCATCCTCCTGGCACCCACCCTTCAGATATTTATAAGCATTTATTAGGTCCCCTCTCAGCCTTCTATTTTCCAGGCTGAACAAGCCCAGCTCCCTCAGCCTTTCCTAGGAGGAGAGATGTTCCAGTCCCCTCACCATCCTCGTACTTGGCCAGGTAAAACTCTCAAGCCTATGCAAGTAATACTATCATCTGGGTCCAGTGAGGTTATGATAGGAATCCCTGGAAGTGCCACATGACTCAAAAAAGCAGGAAAAAAAAAAAGGTATTTATTCACTTTTTTAACTAAAATGCAGTGAACATTCATAACTGTCAGAGTCAGTTGCTTCCTGGATAGCACTTGTCATGGTCTGTACAGTGCTTTAGAAATGGGACAGATTTAACGTGAAGTAATAGATCTGCAAAGCCACTGCTCAACATAGTGTGGTCCAGACACACATTTACCAGCTAAGCTCAAGATGCATTCTGTCCCCAAAGGGTGCGCAGCTCTTATGCCGACATCTGCTTGTGCCTCCACAGCTAGGAAGCTTTCACCTTTACCAACTTCCGATCCAGACTGCATCTTTTTATTCATAACATATGATTATTTTTCACCCAAATCTCAAGTACTGCATACAGACCAGACTGGTTCCTTCTAGATCAGAGCCTGGCTTCCTGCTCTACGCAGCCTACAACTGGCTTCAAAACTCAGAAGAGCTAAAGATGAGATTTACTTATTAAAGTGGAGACCAGCGTAATTTTACCAGGGATCTTAGAACAACACTCAGCAAATTTCATCCTCCCAGTGCCTGAAGCTACATTATTTACCACTCTCACCACAGTCTTAAGACCAAAGCTCAGTGAAATATGAGTTGCATAATGATATCCAAACAACCTTCTTCAAGCACAGCAGCAGGTAGTGATCAATCAGAAGAGGGTTTTCACCTCTGCTGTCTTATCAGCAAGGACTTGTCTAGCAGATCAATTGAGCACCCTCCCTGTCATCAGCAAAAGGAACAGCACCTTTATCCCACACAACCAAATGATGCAAACATTTGTTCAAATTAGGAAGCATCACAGTTAGCTCTTATCTCCGTACAATGCTTTCACTAAAGGCAGAACACTGAATGCTATTGGTATTGTTGAAGATATGACCCATTTTGCCTTGCAACTCACCGGCACTATAAACTTCTCAGTATCCTGTCTTATGATCATGTTCTTCAGCTGGACATGAAGTAGATATTTGATTACTTTATGATTTATTTTACAGTCAAATTTTCATTCGATTAATAGGTTGCGCAGTCTGACCCCAAAAGCCAGAAATGCCCAAGTTCTCCTCTTGGCCTTGAAACACTTACTGTAAATACATCCATTTCTCTGTATTTTTATCTCCCTCAAAGGAGTGTTGTAAAGAGTAATTACAATTTGTAAAGTACCTTACAAATGTAAACATAGAAAGAAAACAATCTAGTGAATGAGACATGGGAATAGGGACTAACTTGGGATGAAGGTATTCAGTCACCTATCAGAGCCATAAACTTTACCTTAAAGAGAAAACAGAACCAGTTAAAAATAGATACAACAGATAATTAACAGATTAAATAGCTGTAATTCAACAGAGGTATTTAATGGATGCAATCACAAATTAAGGAATATGCACAGGTCCACAAATTGGTGCTTGTAATTCCCAGAGACAAAGCCTCTGAGCTCTTAACTGCTTCCTATCTGAGTCTCAATTTTGGCTCTAAATACTCAAGCGGCATTTTTTCAGCAGGAGGGCTTGGTTTTCACTAAACATGCTGAATTAGTAATTCCATATTAATCTTGACTCTTTCCTTCCTGCAATTTTTTAGCTAATAAAGACTGCAACGGCTCTCAGCATCCATCCATCCGTCCGTCCGTCCATCCATCCATCCATCCATCCATCCATCCATCCATCCATCCATCCATCCGTCCGTCCGTCCGTCCGTCCGTCCATCCGTCCGTCCGTCCATCCATCCATCCATCCATCCATCCATCCGTCCGTCCGTCCGTCCGTCCGTCCGTCCGTCCATCCATCCATCCATCCATCCATCCATCCATCCATCCATCCATCCATCCGTCCACCCATCCACCTTTCCAACAGCAGAGAAACCTCTCCGACCTCAAGGCAAGCACAGCTGAGCTGTGGGCAGGGCTAGCAGGCGTGCAGCTATTTTCTTCTTGCTGTGTCCAGAAAAAGCACAGAGAAGATATTCTTATTCACCCACCAAAGAAGACTCTTCTAATTATCCTTCCTATAAACTTCTCTATATGCGCAGAATAGCTGAACTTCCCCACTCACCCCTTTAAATGATCAGTTGTGTTATCTAATCTTTATACTGTATTTTCCTAGGTTGTTTAGTGACTATTTAATGAGTGTGCTGCATTTTAGAAGCACCTTTGGCAGCTTTTACTTTAAGCTTAAAACCTTATATGTATATGTGACTAAGTCATGAAACTCCTAAGCCTCGCTCAGCTAACGGAAAAGTCCACAGTATCAGATACGTTGTGGTTAGGATCCTAAAATCAAGACCTGGATGCCAGATTCATGTTTGCACATTTAGACAGTTTTAAGTCATAATGGTTTTATTCATGCAAGCCCAGCTTGGATCCAGAAATTACAGTTTCTCTGACCAAGCTCCCCAATGGGTTTTATTCCATTGGTTTTCTTACAGCTTGACTTAGCTTGACTTGCTTTTACACATCTAATTCTCTTAATATATGCACAATAAAGAAGGCAGCAACGCCTCATTTTAAAGATCTTGGTGGCCAGAGGCTGGGAAGGAGGAGAGCTAGATTTCATTCCCTCTTCTCATGGAAAACAGGATGAATGCTTTTCCCTGGGAAGAGACCTGGATTCTGATTGCTCTCGAAAGACTCATGTTTTTGACAAGAAATACTAATTAGATGGAATACATTTACTGATTTGAAATCGGTAAAAGTATGGGAACTGCAGGCTCTTAGTACCCCTCAAAGAAAATGGCAGAAGATTTTCAGAAATTCTCTCTAATTTTTCCTGTCTGGTTTCAAAAATGGGATTTGTGTTTAGTCACACCAACTCCCTACCAGTTCCTAATTGAGGTGAATTGGATAAATGCCTATGAAAAAATCAGGTATAGGATATCTCTGTTTAGACATTTTCTCAATTCAATATCCAAACTTGCAGGCTATGTTTGAAAATATCTCCCTTCACTTTTCCCCAATTCTTCTGTGCTCTGAGAAACAAAGTAAAATGTTTTGAACTCATAAGAAAGACTGTCAGATCTCTGAAATAAGAAATGAAAGAAAAACTAATAAACAAAAAAGCCAAAAGCTAGCAGCACCTTAGCAGCTAATAGAAAGGAAAATACAACAAGCAGCACGAAGCCTAAAAATAACCACCACAGGTCTCCAGTTCCTTGGTTTTGTGGAATTTAAAGGTCCAGGCTCCTGAATGCAAGTAGCGGAAAATGAGTACGGGTGAAGGACGGATGCAGTCTTCAATACGATACAAAACTTTCCCGATCTGAAGGAAGCTATGTTTCTGTATGCTGTATGCAGGCAGGATATCTCAGCACCATGAAATCTGAATTTTAGAAACATATTAATTCAAATGTTAAAATAGTCTGTTGTTAAAGTTTTGAGGGCTTTGATGTATCATTTTTTCTTAACAGGTTGTCTTAATATACGCATATTGTCTCAAGCTTCCATGTTGAATGCAGTACTTGGAAAAGTAATTTGATTTTACTCTACATATCTTGCTTAATATTTGCCCTTCATTCACATTGTAATATTTATTGCTAAGCCATACACCAAAATACTGTAGAAATCTTACTATTGTTATTAGGTAGGGCTCCCTACAAAGGAAATGTTCAAAAAATATATCATAGATTATTGACTCAGTTTAAATTATATTTTCACTTACTAATAATTAATGTAACAGAGTGAGCAGTTGAGTAAAAGGTTATATCTATAAAATTATTAAAAAGGATTAAATTATGCCTAGCAGCTACTAGGTAAAATGCACCCAGCCATGGCTATCTATACTGCAGTTGCACTGGCTCAGGTAGAAATGGCATATTAATGTGGCCCATTTACTTTAGGCTATAGACTCCTCTGAAGGAGCAACAGTGAGGGAACCAAGATAAAATACTAATGGAACATAATAAAATAGGGGTGTTGACATTGAGAAACTAATGACAATTTTGTACGTCTGCTGCTGTAAGTGCACTATTATTAATTATTACTAATTTTTATTTCTTCAATTTAGTATTTCAGTAATGATGAATAACTTGTGCCTGAAAGAGAAAAGGTAAAATGACATTTCACTTAGTAAACACACCCTTATCAGTAAAAAACACTTTTAAAATAAATAATCTTTCAACTGGTTTTGCCTTTCTATAAGTTTACTTAATATTAAAACTTTTTATTGTATATTGTATATCTTATCAAAGCATCTAAGCACCTGCTGAAGCACAGGGGCAACAGTTCCAATATTCAAAACTATACATTAAAAGGTAATAGTTTATATATCTGATTTTTAATGAGATTTGAGTATCTTTTTTCTGAGGAATGACTTTCGCTACTGACTGACCCTTAAATCTTTGCTGAAGACCGGAATCGAAGTGTACTTATTCCAGAGCCTGCTTCAAGGCTGCAGCATACATGGTAATAACAATGGAAATACTTAAAAAGAATTTATCCTGCGCATCCACTTGCCAACAAATCTTTTAATTGTTCTTAATACAGAAACACATAGAAATTTAACAGCTAAAAATTGAAGATTTAATTCATGAATTGCCTGTAATTCTTTCAATTATCACACTTCGCTTCCCCGTTTCTTATCATCCCAAAGCTTTATCCATACAGTAATTAAAAATGATTTTCCCCACTCTGTTGACAAGCCTTCAATTTTCATATGACAACTCTTGTTTTATAATGAGGTGAAAGGATATTACTGGTAAAGAAAAATGGACTTCTCTGCTTGCTAACGACTGTCAAATATTATACCCCTCTGAACATACTGTCTTATTGGGAAGAAAATAGTCATATGGGATTCCAAATGTGTGCTGGCATGTTTATTTTTATAATACAAACAGTCATGAATTTAAGGTGAGGTTCTCCAGAATTAAAAAGAGAAAAAAATCCTTCTTGTCTCTAACACTGGCTATTTCTTCCAGTAACTTTGGAGGTTTATAAGCAGCCATGAACAAAAATCACAATCATGGAATTATCTTTTTGGCATCTTTGCTGTCCAGTTAGGAAAGGGAGGATAAGGTCTGATGAAAGTTATGTCCTGTGTTTTGAAGGCTAAACCTCTAGACTGGAGGTTAAGTGTCCATCTGTGTCATTTACAAAGTATATATGCAAAATCTGGATTGCTTATTTTAAACAGTATTTTCTTGGCTCTAACTGGTGTTAATCTTTGTTGCTTCCTTCTCCATTTGGTATGTAAAATCAGCACAACTTTCATCTCACATCAACAACTCCTGTAGACGACCTGGCTTCATTTCTGTAGTATATTTATACCAGTTGCTCACAAAGGCTTTGTGGCATCTCCAGGTGGCTTAAAAATATTTGAGGTGGTTCCTACAGTAAAAGGATGAAGGCCAGTTTACGGAACTACTGTGCTACCCGACCTTCTTAGTGACGCCTTCCACTATGGAAAGATTTTCCATCCTCTGGCCTTTGGAAATGCCTCGCTTTAGCTAGCCGCTGATTCATTTCCTGCAGCTCTTTGAACACAGGCAGCTGCGCGCTGCCGCGGGCCGGCATCATTCCGGCATTGTTTCCCAGACTTCCTGTCCCTGAAGTCTGTAAGAGGGGAAAAAAAGTCCTGGTTTGCTGTTTGGGTCTGGGTTTTTTTTTCTTAGGGGTGTACATTTCTCCCTGAGTAAAAACAAGTCCTCAGGGAAACAGCTTCTGTAAATGACTGATAAGGAGTAGAAAAGGAAGTACAGACTCAAAGCACCTCGTTTTTCAGCCAGTTAAATCCCTCCAAGTACAGGGAATCAAAGAATCTGAAGTCTAGATACAAGAACAAGTGGAAATTAAATGTATCCTTTGCATAGTCTCATAAGGAAAAAGACATTCTTATAAGGAACATTAGAGATTATCTGATTCTGTGAGCCTTAATTTATCAGCTGTTTCATTGCCACAGAATACGCAGTGACAATGACAGCAATAAAAGAGAAATCCAAGAGCTTTGAGACCTTGTTTCTCTATTTGCTTTCAATAATAATTCAGGCTTCATGTCAAAATGATGATAAGCATTCCCACAAAGATGAACTATTAGCGATGAGCCTTTGTTTCTTAGTTTCCTATCACATCAGAAAGGATAAGTCTTTAATTGTTTTATTAAATATTCATTTTGGTGGCTGTGAAAATATTAGAAACAAAAATATATTACATTAATTGGTTTATATCTTACTCTGTCTCAAGGCAAATCCAGCCATAAACCACATTCCCTCTTGATTAATATCTCACTAGTGTTTACTACTCAACTGCTAGTGCAATGTTTATTCTGTTCATTATTCTGTTTCCTGTATCACTGTGGTGTTTATTGTTCTTCTGTGTATTTTTGACTTCTAATGTTTTACCTACAGCTCTGCTACTAAATTCACTCTTTTGTTAAATATGGATTCCACCCTGCTTGTATATTGCTGAATTTTTTCAAAGCTTTAACATAAAACTGTCCTAATGTTGATTGACAGCATGAAGTCAGAAGAGTTAAGTAGCCTTGGAAACAGCCTTTGCTCTCTAGCTACAGGTGCTTACTTGGACAAACTCTTTCTGCTACCAACTTTTCCAATCTATTCTGCTGTCTCAGAACAGCAGTATGACTCAGCTGTTGGTACCAAAATTAATCTTTTCTTGTTTATTTCCTTGGAGTATACGTACCTTTTTTCCCCAGGTAGAAAACATGCTGTCTCTAGAAAGACCAGTTTGGGCAGACTATAGCTCTGTATAATCCATACAGTGACTTGGACAAGAATATATTAATGGGATATGGTATTTGGCAAAGGCTCTCATTTCCTCTGATGACAAAGCCCCATAAATGCATTATGAAGGTGAAGTTAGCTATTGGGCTGAAATATTCCCTGCTAATTCTTCTGGACCTGTTCTGTGGCCTGAAGTAGAAAACTCTGTCTCTGCTGAGTGTTCCAGAAATGGTAAAGTCCCCAAATAAGTTATGTATATATGTATGGTATGTTGAATCAAACAAGCCACACCAACAGGGTGGAGAAAACTGAAGAGTTTCCTGAAGACCACCAAAGAGAAGTCCATTGCTTAGACCTGACTAGGTTAAAGAGTGTGAGACACCTCAAAATGCAGACTGAAGCTTTTAGAGACCTATGTTAGTGCTTGCCAGTTGAACAGATCATGCAGACAGATATGAAAAAAGAAACAGCCAGTATGACATATTTTCAAAGGTAGAGAGAATAATAATTTATATGCAGAAGTGGTATACTAGTATATTAGTGGTAAAGAGAGTAACTCTACTTTCTAACTTCAGATGGCATCTAAATAGGCAGCCTAACCCTTTACTCTTTACTTTAAACTCTTACAGAGTTCAGGCATGGAAACTACACGTCTAAGACACTTAAGGCTAAATGGCAATTCTTCCATATGAATGATAAAATTAGAATAGTAGAGTACCATAGGATAAAGCCCTGGAGGAAAGAGGAGCTCAAGAAAGTTGGTTAATATTCAAGGATCACCTCCTTCAAGCTCAGGAGCGATGGATCTCAACAAAGAGGAAGTCAGGCAAAAATTCCAGGAGGCCTGCATGGATGAACAAGGAGCTCTTGGACAAAGTCAAGCTCAAAAAGGAAGCCTACAGACGATGAAAGCAATGACAGGTAGCATGGGAGGAATACAGAGAAATTGTCTGAGCAGCCAGGGATTAGGTTAGGAAAACTAAAGCCCTGATAGAATTGAATCTGGCCAGGGATATCAAGGGCAACCAGAAAAGGTTCTGTAGGTGCACCAGTTATAGAAGGAAGACTAGGGGAAATGTGGGCCCTCTCTGGAAGGAAACGTGAGACCTGGTTACCCAGGGTATGGAGAAGGCTGAGGTACTCAATAACTTTTTTGCCTCAGTCTTCACCAGCAAGTGCTCCAGCCACACCGCTTTAATCGCAGAAGGAGAAGGCAGGGACTGGGATAACAAAGGACCATCCACTGTATGAGATCATGTTCAAGACTATCAAGTCCATGGGACCTGACAAGGTGCATCTGTGGGTCCTGAAGGAACTGGTGGATTAAGTTGCTAAGACACTATCCATCGTATTTGAGAAGATGTGGCAGTCCGGTGAAGTTCCCAGCAACTAGAAAAGGGGAAACATAACCCCCATTTTTAAAAAGGGTAAAAAGGAAGACCCAAAGAACTACAGGCCAGTCAGTCTCACCTCTGCACCAGGCAAGATCATGGAGCAGATCCTTCTGGAAACTATGCTAAGACACATGGAAAATAAGGAGGTGATTGGTGACAGCCAACATGGCTTCACTAAGGGCAAATCATGCCTGAACAAATTTGGTGGCCTTCTATGATGGGGTTAGTGTATTGGTGGATAATGGAAGAGCAACTGATGTCATCTACCTGGGCCTGAGCAAAGCATTTGATACTGTCCTGCACGACATCCCTGTCTCTAAATTAGAGAAACATGGATTTGATGGATGGACCACTCGGTGGATAAGAAATTGGCTGGATGGTCACACTTAAAACAGCTGTGGTCAATGGCTCGATGTCCAAGTGGAAACCAGTGACAGTGGTGTTCCTCAGTGGTCAGTATTGGGACTGGCACTGTTTAACATCTTTGTTGGAGACATGGACAGTGGGATTGAGTGCACCCCCAGCAAGCTGCCAACAACACCAAGCTGTGTGGTGTGGTTGACACGCTGGAGTGACACGATGCCATCCAGAGGGACCTGGACAGGCTTGAGTGGTAGGCCTGGGTGAACCTCACGAAGTTCAAAAAGGTCAAGTACAAGGTCCTGCACATGGGTTGGGGCAATCCCAAGCACAAATACAGGCTGGGCAGCAAATGGATTGAGAGCAGCCCTGAGGACAAGGACTTGGGGGTGCTGGTTGATGAGAAGCTTAACATGACGCGGCAGTGTGCACTTGCAGCCCAGAAGGCCAACTGTATCCTGGGCTGCATCAAGAGAAGCATGGTCAGCAGGGCAAGGGACGTGACTCTGCCCCTCTACTCCACTCTGGTGAGACCCCACCTGGAGTCCTGGGTCCGGCTCTGGAGCCCTCAGCACAGGAAAGACAGGGACCTGCTGGAGCAGGTCCAGAGGGGGGTACTGTCTTCAAGCTGAAAGAGGGTAGATTTAGACTACATATAAGGAAGAAATTCTTTACTATGAGTGTGGTGAGACACTGGAACAGGTTGCCCAGAGAAGCTGTGGATGCCCCCTCCGTGGAAGTGTTCTAGGCCAGATTGGATGGGGCTTTGAGCAACCTGGTCTAGTGGAAAGTGGCCCTGCCCATGCCAGGGGCGGGTTGGAACTAGATGATCTTTAAGGTCCCTTCCAACCCAAACCATTCTACGACTCTGTGATTCTATGAAAAGAAGAAAGGAAATGGAATCAAACAACAGTTTGTGTGCAAGTCAAGAATTACACTCATGTCATAACTACATGAGTTACACTATTTCAACTCCTTTCAAATAATTCAGAAAGTCAGGCTATTGTCAGAAGTATCAAGAAAAAATCCCAAACAACAAAACAAGAAAAGCAGGACTTCAGATCTGTAGGATTCTTCATATTTTTTTTTCTTCTGAACTTATCTAAAACCAGTTCTTAAATTTCCCATCAACTTTTAAGTTATTGATATTTTACAGCCACTCTAAGTAAACTCTGTTTTGTCCTGAGACTCAGTGTTTCTAAAGCCAAGTCTATATTAGCTATGTGGTTCAGAATAATGGTGAGTTTTGAAGTTAAACTTTTGCTTATGTAAATTTCTTGATCATCTCCATTCATCACATGCTACTTTGCTTCAAAGGGTGATTTTGCTGACCTGGGATTCTTCTGGGGGAAACTAAACCAGCAGCTCTACTCCAACAGCACCCCAGGCAGGCTCCACTTCAGGGATGTGGGCTGTACCACCAGCGGCTTCCCCTGGTGAACACAGTGTTTTTTCCTTTCAGAGAGTCTCAAAGTATTTTTGTATTAAAGACAAATAGTTCGCTAACCAGACAAAATGTTATCTCATGTAAATTCCTTGAAACACATGTAATGGAGATGGGAAGGGCCTCGGCACCAACAGTATGAATCTACTGATTAGCACCAAATTGCTTGCTAATGTAGAAATGGCCAGTTCCAGATCTGAGAGGAATTCCCAGGAATCCACACAAACTCCACTGAAGACTTTTCTTGGGTTAAGTGGTACTGTGTTGAACTCAGGATATTTCATATGAAACAAAACAGCTTTTGGTGATCTACCCTATTCCCAAATGAGTCAAATAAATATAACTGCATTTCGGATTGTGTCCCTGTCCCTTTCAGTTCAGCACAGACATTTTTTATGTCTTATGACTTTAAATATCACTTTTAAAATACATTTTAGGTAGTAGTATTTTATACTGTTTTCACCTACTTATCTGTCTGCTGTAAATACACGTTTAGGTGATAACTGGTAAAGATTCAAACATACGTTTATCCAGATTGGATTTCAACTTCTTTCTCAGTTGCTAACACCTTTTTACTAGTGACCTCTTCCAGCAGATGTCATTATGTTGTAAGCAGCAAACAGAAAGCAGGAAAAGCCTGTATTGCAAAACAGGAGCACCAGAAAATGTTTAGTGCTTTTACTAATTGAATGTGTGTGTATGGAGAGAGTTGCATAGTAAACAAAAACATTGTGTAATCTTGTATTTTTCACACCCTTTCTCAAAATATATTCAAACCACATTTTCAAACCTTGCAAGAAGAAAATTAACAATGTTAAAATGCAGAACTACCTCTACATTAAAAGTGTGTGTTTGAGCTCCCATTAGGTATCTCATTATTTCCTTATGTTATCCATATGGATTGTCTTCCATATTTGTAAAATTTGACACCGCTGAGATGGAGCACAGCTTATGTTTTCTAACAAACAAAAAGCTATTAAACTTTTTCAAACAGAAAGACAATCTATCCCAAATTTCAGGACTGGGAATTACTCAGATTCAAATAGAACAGCAAGCTGTACAAATTCTGTTATTTCTGAAGTATGCTAGGACACTTATCAAGGGGAAGTAGTGTGGACCATATCGCGAGGTGCTGTAGCACCTGAAACCCAGTGGTCCAAGATCTCACGTACTCAGCGTGTGAGGCAGTTCTAATACATAGACAAGTCCTGATTCGGGAGTGGAAATTGTTGATTTTGTGGCATGTGTAAATTTTCCCGCCCCTCTGTTAGTAGATCTCAGAGATGACTAAATGATTTCTATAATACTCAAACACCCACTGAGCATCACAATTGCCAAACAAATCCCAGAGTATTAAAGTATCCCAAAATCAGGACCAATGCACTTTGACACATAAGTATCTGAACTACAGTGGTATAACTGTATGAGCAGATGAGGTGTTTTTCACAGTGGAGGCAGGAACATCTAAGACAGGAGTAACATTAACATGAGGAAACGCGAAACACCACAGTCATGCTAAGTTAAGTCGTTGCTGCTTCTGAATATACAGCCAGACACTGCCTAACCATTTCTAGCAGTTGTTATATTGTAGCAGTACCCTTGGATGCCAGTCAGAGATTAGGAACCCCATGGCCAAAGTGTAGGAAAAGAGAACCTGGAGGAAGCTGCGGTCCAAGTGAGTAGCTGCTGCACGAAATACTGATTTTGCAGAATGCCACAGGCTTACCCACGGTGGTTCTTGGCTCTCCAAACCCCAGAATAAAGAGGGTTATTACAGTCACTTAAATAATTACAAAGAATTTCTTCATGTTACATGCACACACAACACTCTTTGTGTATCATAGCACAACCTATGGAGGTACCAACATGATTTTCTGCAGTACTCTTGAAGACGATTGTAAAGACCAGAAAATTCATTTTATCCTTACAAGGTAAGTTATGTGATTTTAAGAATATATGGTATTCTTTGATCCCCGTCTCAAGTGAAAAATGGAATACACCATTAATTATGCACCCTTTTGCTTCCTTATGCTCTATTTTGGAGACTTGTTGGCTTTTAATGCCAGCAGGATATATATATACGTCAGCACCTTTTTTACATTATTATTGTAAAATATCAAAAAGCCTTAAAAGAGCTATATCTACACGCTTAATTGCAGTGATGTTCAATCTGTCCTAGAAGTGCCCCTGGGAATCACCTGAACATCAAACACTAATGCATAGTAGGGGTTGAGCTGAGTGAGAGGTAAGTAACACAACAGAAAGAAGAATGTGAACTCTGCTCTTGACTTTCACCATCTGCGACGTGATAACCTGAATCTCAGCAGTACTTGTCCTTTCCCATATGAAGACAAACTTGTTAGCTTAAACCACATGTTGTGATTCAGCAATGGTTTAAAGTAACCTGCCTGGATTCTGCCGAAACAGCCTAGCGGTGCTCCTGTAAGTACACAGCATGGCTCAGATGATTGACTGTGATACCCAACAGCTGAGAAAGAGAGAGAGTAAATTCCTGAAAACTCCCAGTTATAAAGGAACTAGATGTAGATAGAGAGCTCAAACATGGAAATACAGACTATCCACAAATGAGGAGATGCAGGTACAGAATCAGCATGTGTAACACACCTGGTGGGAACGCAGTAACAACATGCTGGTTGGCACACTGGTCAGACTGAAGAACAGATCTCAGCTGACAAAGGCATGGCCACACAATCTCCAGTCACTATTTACAACACCTTTTTTTAGTTTTTGTGAGATTCAGGAGGCTGATGCACTGTATCATCGTTCCACACCCCTTTTACTAAAAACTTGTTATCACACATACTCCGTAAGTAGAGAATAAAAAAGCTTTTCATAAGCAGACGACCCTTCTGGTGTTAAGGTAAACATATGGAAGAGTTATATCTCCTTCTCTATGAGAAGGGAAGGTTAGAAGGAATTAGCAATACAAGGACTCAACTGAAATCAAGTTCTATCCAAACACCTAGCAGTTTCAGAGCAGAAAATATTATTACATAAAGATTACTATAATTCACCAGAGGTTTGGAAACCTTTTCTTATGAAAAGGAAATTGTTTATATGCAATTAAGATCTTCAGACACATGAGCAGAGCTGTAAAATTTTGTTCCAGAAGGTCAGCCACACCATTAATTCAATTAATCCTCTCAAACTATTCCTACATTATAAGAAAGCTATTCCTGACAATGAGGAAAGTCTGATACCATTAGTCAGTGACAGAAAATATTAGCTTTCTGGTAAGTCTTTTTCATTGTTTCTATATAACATAAAAAATTCCTACAATTTTTTTTCTGCAGCCTTGAAATTATTGCTCTCAAATCCTTTCTTCCACTTCGAGTTTAAGCTAAGGTATACATTTTAAAGTACTTACACTTATCAACACTAAATTTCGCTAAAATGCATCTGCCTAGTCTTTTCCCTTTTCTTGCCGTTTGCTTTCAAGGTATGGCTTCAGACACGCTTTATCATTAGAACAGGAAAATCACTGACAGAATACGCATTAACTCACTGAAGGTTAAGCAACAGACTTTATTGTACTCATACAGAACCTGTACCAGAGTGTTTTCAGCTTTGAGCTCATTGGGCTGCTTGCGGCTGGCGTGCGTATTTCACCCACGCACTTCGAATGTTCTTCCCCCACTAAGAGAAATCACGCACCACACTTCATAGCCAGAAAATAAGGGAGTACTCAGAGTAACATCATTGTAATTTCACAGTGTAGATTTTAAGCCTCATTTGAAATGGAGGCAATGCACACTGAATACTCCCAGAGAGTCATAATAAAATGTCTCTCAAAAAATCCTCCGCTCTTTTAGTTTTTAGCTGGCGTGCATTAGTAAATAAGTCAGAATGCTTCTCTTCACTGAGATGCCTACAAAATGCATACTCTTCCTGCCAATATTGTAAAGTGATTTTCATTGTGTGTTTTATGGAACTGTTAGATATGTTGGATGAAATCATGGTCTCCTTTGAAGTTAAGGAGAGCATTACTGTTGACTTAATGAGACCAAGATTTCTTTTATGTTCAAAATTAGGCAATGTTTTTCACTTTCTTTTTTATTAAAACGTACCTCAGAAAGTTAAAAAGTATATCAGTACTTTCAGTGTTGTATCCACAACATCTAAAAACCTAAAAATGTCAGTAATTCAAAAATCCCCATAAACGGCTTTGAACGTCAGACACAAAGTTAGATAGAATTTGTATGAAGTCAAAAATATATTCAATGAAGTACTTCTTATTGGCACCAAGTCTGAGTTGGATTACAAACCCTTATAGAAAAGTTCTACAGAATGTATTTAAAATTACAATCTATCCTTTCATAACCTGCTTATCACCATGAAACAAAAAATGAAACAGGATTTATGATAAAATATTATGCCAAAGGATTAAAAAAAGAAATAGACAAGAAAGGTCTAGTTCTTCACAAAAGACTATCAGCTTTTAGACTGATTTCTAAGGAAGTCAGTTCAATGACTGTAGACTCTTGTTGGCTGCATCTCTGTTCTTTATTTTGTATGGCATTTCCATAGGGTATAAGAGATCACATTTATAAGCTATAAGAAATATTCCACACTGAGTTATAACTGTTGAATTTATAAATACCTCACACACAGAGGTAGCATTTTTGAAGAAATTACTTTACATTTCAGGATATTTTAGTGGGTCTTTGTGCTGTAAACATGTTTAGACACATTCATAGGTCATCCTTCAACAGCTGTTTTCTTGAAAGGAAGTTGAAAAGCCTTTCTTTAAGTAGAAGTTTATCTATATTTAAAAGATAGAAGTATGTGGACACTGACAGTTCAGACCCAGATCCTAAAGAAACATCAATTAGGCATCTTTTGATGGAAAACCAGGATTAAGGAGGTTAATGTCCTTTACATTTCTTCTTGTGTTTTAGTATCTGGAAGACAAGGTCATGCCTGATGTTAAAATAATTACACAAGGCTGGAAGATGGTAGAATGAATATTTGACACTTCAATACAATGCTTTTCCTCATTATTAAATGGGTATTACAAAAGCATGTAGAGATCTAGCAATTTGATGCTTGTTTAGAAAAATCTACAATAGCTAATCTGAGAGCCCTGAATGCTTAAAAAATGTACTGACCTCTAGCAAACACATCACAGTAGGAAAATGGACAACTTTCAGGATGTCTTGGCCAATTGTTTCCCCAGAGACAGACTTCCCTGAGCGGACGGCTGCTTATAACCAGCTGATAAACAGCCATGACTAGGATGAAGAATTTGTGCTGGAGTGCTTTTGGAGATATTTCTGTCAGACATTCCATGTTCAAAGGATCAGTCAGTACTCTCAGTTTAGATTAATTTTAGATAAAACATAATAAATAAGGAATGTCTCCAAGAAAGAGGAGAAATGTGAGTCTAAATCCCTCAAGTCTCCATCTTGTATTGCCTCAGAGCACTTAAGACAGAAAACTATTTAAGTTCTTGTGTTACCCAAAAATCAAAATGTTAAAGACTGAGATTACATTACACTATAAATAGACAAAAAATTAATTTAAAATGTTAATTACACATGCACTAAACACGTATTCATCCTTTGCTTTTACTTTATGTCACATCGCTTTCCTCCATTTTTAATCCATTTTGTCTATCTACACTGTGAATTACACAGAACAGAAATGCAGAAATGCTCACCTATATATGTACATCGTATAATCAAGACACATCTCACTTATGGAAACAGAATTAATGGAATCCTACATCCAGCTCAGAGCTACAGGTTACAACTTTAGAGTTGCACCTACAGATAAGTAAATGAAGGGGTAATGGACTCCTTCAGCTTTCCTTCCACATAGGTTTTGGCACCTGGGATTAATGCCTACCCACAATGATCTCTACTACAGGCCTGTACAGGGTTTCCAATATACGTCCACTCCACTGAACTAAAGAATTCTACATAATTTCTTTTTAGACCTTGCAAACTAATACATATGTTTCTTTCTTTTTTTCTTTTCCTTCTCCTTCCCTGAAACCAAGTCTTTCCCGTTTAATTTTTCTGAATCTTCTCACAAATTTTGTTTCCATATTTAAAATAAGAATTGAACATTTTTGACACTTTGTTTTCTTAAACAAGTATCTGTGAGAACCCTGGAGCCATGTACTGTATTATAGGTAACCAGAATAATAACATAATGACTTCCAAACAGCATTCAAGTTGCTTTACTTATTCTAATAAGAAAGAACAAAAGATTTTTAAAAGCAGTATGTGTCTGACATTATCAAGGTCCCTTACATGGAGTTACAGAGAATGGGAATAGGTACAATCAATTTATCATGAAAGAATCTTGCTCTACAGTTTACAGAGTATGGAGAATTTGTTCAATATGCAGCAGTATAATGAAGCAGTGAGAGACAGAGATTTGGCTTTCAGTTTTATTCATATTATGCATAAGAATTCAGAATTTGTTCTTTGGAGGATAAGCATCCTAAATCACCTGTAAAACATTTGCCCTATCTTTCAACATTAAAGCAGTAGTAGAAGTACTGCTGAGTTCTAAGAAAAAAATAACAAGCTTAGGAAATCAGTTTAACGTGCTGCAAGTCTTCCAGTGAAATGTTCACTTTTTATACACAGAAGTGCTTGTGAGCACTTAGGCCTAGAAAAGAAAACCCACCTCCCCCTCCTTACACCAAATTTTTTTTTTTAGTTTTTTGAACTGAGTAGAAAATATGTAGAAAAAAATGCAACTATATATACTTCTGACAGCTCAAATGATACATAAATATAAGGGCTGACAAGGGTTGGTTTGTCATTGTAGTTCACTTCGATCAACTCTACATGGTTCTGTAGGACAATGAAATTCAATGCACTTATAATTTCCAAAAAAGTGAGCTCAGATTCTTTTAAAAGCATTTCTATATGAAAACGGATCATTTACATGCCAAAAGCACTTTTAATGTGACATATTTAGCACATGTATTATTGAGAGCGAAAGCTGCTTGAACTTAGTGAATTTTAAAGTCTATAAAATGGCACCCTGCTGAGCAGAAAGGTAGCTGTTCAGTCAATTTCCCAGTTATGTGATTATTTTGAATAATAGACTTGTACATAACTTTTTACGAAATTAAAGGTATGACATTTGCTTTAGTTCAGTCCTGTAAATTGCACTTTAGAACATAAAGAATGGGCTGATGTATGAATTTGTTGTTCCTCCAAGCAAATTTGCTGATTTTTTAAAGAAGAGTTTTATGTTTCATCTATTGAGTAACACATCAAACAGTTATCTTAGTAGATTTAATGAGCATTCACGTATAACTTAAGACATATGAGGAACAGTCAGGAACCTCAAAAATAAAAGTATTGTGTATCACTTTGGTTGTCTGGGACTCATCCGGATCATGATGCAAGATGATGACTACTTTGATGAAAAGTCCTAACACTTATGAAGCTTAATTAGAAGAAGCATCTGGAAGTATAGAGACATAACAAATTAATTTAATTTGGCTCAGGTTCTCTTTGACTTGATTAAATATACCATACACTTCGCTGTCATGGAATTACACAGTGCTACCTGCTTCCAAACAAAGAGGAAACAGCAGGAGAATAAGCCGTATCCTGGATTTTTTTTTTTATTTTTTGCTATCAGGAACTACACAAAGCACTTGAAAATATAAAATACACAACAGAAAGCCTACATGTGCAATACATGTATAAATAAGCACTATTTTTTTCTGATTAGGTTTTGGACAAAGAGCAAAACTTGCAATTTTTGCAGACAAGCTACCTTCAGCTGAAAGACATCCTCCATAACAATGGTGCTGTATTTGCTTGCATTGCTCTCATGTAGGCCACTGGTAAGAATTCTGGTGCCAACCAACTACATTACTTTTATCACCAGACTCCAAACAGGTTCACCATTACTACCTATAGCATGGCACAGCACATGGCCCCAGTTCAAGTTAAAGAGTGAACAGACCAGTTGCAGTTAAGCATAGACTTCAGTGCTTTGTGGAATTCAGGTCTGTAAAACAGAACTCAGAGGATGAAATGAGCATTTGGGAAAGATATTCAGGACACTTTCTGATTGTAACTTGTTTGTTCACACTCTGTACATAACAATCCATAAATAAGGTGCTTGCAAAGAGTACAAGATAATCCCCTCTTTCAGGGATCACTGTTCTTTTAACCTAAACACCAATACCAAATACACACCATAAATTGACTCTACTTGGAGAGATTAAGGGAGCGAGCAAGTCTCCTGTGATTTGTAAAAACCCCTGCCCTCAATATCAAAAAACCTCCTCTACCAACACAAGCACCGTGTGCAAATATTTCTAGCACTATTAAACAACTCATGAGCCAGGGAAAAGAACAGTAAGACTATACTGAAAAAGAACATGCAAATAGTCATGTCCCCACACTCCTTTTTCTATTAAACAGGATGCTTTCAGAAAAGATATTCAGAGGCATAAGATCAAAATGACAACATATGATATTACACATGACACATGATCCTTAACTTGATCACTTCCTGCTCTTCTACATTTTATTCCATTATTGATGGAACTGAGGAATTACGTTTTCTTTTCACTTCAAATCTGATGTAGAACCAGTATTCTACAACAAGCACAACAGCATGCAAGAAATGAAGATTCAGGGGCCAAATGAACCCAATGGTTTAACACAAAGGGAATGAAACTCCCTGCTAGGTATGGAAACTGCCTGAAAATTTCAGGGACTTCAGGGCTCCTGATGATGGCCTGCAGTCTGTTGGCTAATGTGACCCTGGAAAGCACAAACAGCTTAAACAGTGGATAGGATAGGTCTCTTCCTGAAGACGTATCCACAGGACTGTAGGTGCTTTGCCAAATATATGTATATTTTCCCTTAGTTCATAGCCCCGATTGATGCATTACAAATGAAATAAAAAAAATATATTAACTGCAAAAAAAATCTTGCTTCCTTGACGTATTTTCAAATGTGTCATTTAAAGAAAAGATCAGTAGATTTTCAAAATGTAGTAAATGTGGCAGTCAAACAAAAGTAAGAGCCTAAAACCGTTCCCTGTTCACTTCTGAAATGCAATGTTTTGAAGGCTTGCTCAGATCACTCCCTATTCTTCATATCCTGTAGTAATCCAACAGTTACTAATGTTAGTGGGGAGAAAAAAAGGTTGCTTTTAGCAGACATGCGGCAAGGTTTTAAGTTGTAGCTGATAATTTGCTACTGGATGCTTACCCTGATTAGTCTTCTCATGGCACTAACAGTTTTTGAGGTAGTGTGAATTACCTACTGTGTATGTTTTTACCACCCATTCAGGGATGAAAATGAGTTACAACCTAGGCCTCAATTAAAGCTAGAAATAAGAAAACCTAAAACTTCTTTTATGTCCTCACTTCTAAAGAATAGAATTAGTTGCTTCTGATATTATTGGAATTGTAATTCACACTCCTGGAAATCCAGCAATGGATCTTTCAACCCTTTTCAATGAAGCACATTGCAGCTGTTACCCAATTATGCTGCCTTTGCTCCAAGTCAAATCATCATCCAACAGCTGAGAATTGAAACAGACTCCATTTGTGAAAATGAATGGTGTATTTATCTGGTAATGCAGAATGTTTTTAAGTGTTACTCTAGCTGTCGTGCAGAAATTCGGATGTTATTGCTTGTTCTATTAATTCTCATTTCTGGGAAAATGATTTGTAGGTTGGTTTCATCACAGTGGTATGGTAGGCTTTTCTATCGGCATTATACACAAGCCATGCCATAGGCATTACAATGAACAATGTATTGCCCATAATCTAAGCATCTGGCTTAAAATAAAGAACTCATCATGGGAATCATTATTTCTCAAAGGGGAATCCATATTACCTTTTTTGTACACTGGTGCTTAGTAGTCCACTAATCCTAACTGATCACCTTCCCACAGAATGATGGCAACTATATGGAACTAATAAATACAAACAACGGAAAATAATATTTACCTTACCTAGCTTTCCCCATTTTCTCTTAACTACATGCAAATACTGTTAAGATGTTGTTTGGGGCATATTTTAACAAATAGCCAGACACAAAGCATCCTTCACTACTATCCAGCAACCCAGTATGGCAATTTTCTCAGTTTCTCAGATTCCACAAAAGCGTGGAATCTTATTTTAGTTTTCATTAATGATGTTTTTAAGGAAGGGAAAAGTGAGAGAAATTATGATGGTAACTATCATGATAATTACTTTATTTTGTCACTATCCACAGTTTCCCACAGATGATGTGAGACTGTAACAATAAACAATAACACAACTGCTAGGTGTTGAGGATAGCAGCTAGAAGACAGGACATTCTTCATTAAAAAGAAAAAAAAAGTGACAATCAAGGGCTACACCAAAATGACAACATATTTATTTAGGTGGCTATCCTGTGAAAGGAAGTGCAGTCAGTGCTTCTTTGCTAACGTCAGCCACTTTAGAGAGACTAAACCTAGATGAGGAAGCCTATCTGTACTGAAATAAGTTCTCCTGTCACTTTGGTGAATATACTGTTGAGAGTGGGGAAAGAGAAGCAACACGCAAGCAAAGAAAGCTACCACACTGATGAGAGGCAATTGTCAACTCGTGTGCTTTTTCTGAAGGTGTTTTTTTCCTCTACAATAATTTTAAAGAACCCTACACAGATTACATAGAAACATATTTGGTTTAATCCCTGTTAAATTAAATAAGTCTTTCCCAAGCAGAAAAACTGTCCAATATAGATTTTTCTCTCTCCTCTACGTACTTTATCATTTCTGCTTATTCTTCTCTGGTTTTCTGGTAAATGGACTTATTCAGACTTCCTTTGTCTTTTATCCCTTGTTACCCTTTCACAGCAGGTTTTGTCATGCAGTCACTCTCAAGTTCTTTTTTTTATTGTAAAAGTGACATTTAGAATAATGAACTTAATCTAATTCCCTTTTTATCATACAAAGGGTCAGATTCTCAGCTGCTATAAACTTGTGTATCCCCTCCGACGTCAGTACATCTGATTTTTGCAACTTGAATTTGTCTTTAAGAAAGCCTACCAGGTGTGAACAGTTCTTTCAAAATGTTTAAATTCTATGGGGATTTTGTCCTAGATTCACCAGACCTCCCTCTGGGCATCTAATTCAGGTGGACACATGTCCTGTGTTTCCTCTAGCAGCTAGCCACCATCACTCTGTGGAGACTCTCTCTGTCTCTCTCAACAGAAAGCAATAATGCTTCCAGCATGGAGGGAACCTCCATGAATTGCCCAACAGCAGGAATAAATATGCACCCTTTCTGTCTGTTTTTCAAAGTTGAGGTCATAGCATTGTAGCCACCAAGCTTCTCCAAGGGGGTATGGTGTTAAAAAATCCCGACTAGCTAGTAAGAATGCTGCCTTTGTCTGCTCATTGCTACAGAAATACTACGATAACACATCATCACCACTCATCACATGACATAGCTACCTTATGAAATTGTCTGGACCAGAAAGCATTAAAGGGATGTAAAAATGAGATTTGGGTCGAACTATTCACTGTGTATAATCAGTGCAACACAGACCTTTACACTAGCCCTAAAGAAGAAGCTGGTTTCTGCCACCCACTTTCTCATCTATAGCTAATTTTTAATTTAAATGAGTATCTGGTTACAGATTATTTGCAATGTATTAATTTTGACTCTTTGCAGTGTATTTTTCAGTGTGACTGGCCACCCAAGTCACCTCTTTTTTCTGCAACTCCTTTTGATGACTCACTTATCTTGGAATAAGACTAGCAAGTTATGAACAGTGAACACCCAACAACAGATATGCTTGGTCATACCTGCATACATCCCCATACAAGTCCAGTTATTCATGACATTCTCTCCCATTCTGTTTTCCCTGTTATACTGTATTCACCACAGTAGTCCCTGCATGCATATTAAGCGGTCTCTTCTACTGTGTATTAAGACGTATGACTAACATGTTTGTTTGTTTCACACAGCTTACAAGTGAGGAAAATTCAGTAATTTTAAGCAATAAAGTGTTTTGCAATTTTTTCCATTTCCCAAAAATTGCAAATAAGAGGCCCTAGTACAAGTGAATGTAACCATTTCATAAGTGTTAGACTTTAATTATATCTTCAGACACATTCCATATTCAACTAGTTCTAATAAAAATATAAAAATAATGATGATGTATATACATTCCAGCAGCAACAAGATCTGGAAGGTTCAAAAATTATTTTCTATTATACAAGTAGACTTTTCCTTTTCCTATTAGGGTATGGGTAGATCTGTTTCTATAGCCTTGGTAATAGAAAGTGTTGGAGAACATGCTACATCTGAAAGGAAAGAACCTGTTTCTTGTGTTGAAAAAGATATTCCCCGGTTTGATTAAAAAGTATAGATCTTCTTGAGAAGAAACCGCTACTAGAATAAAGAAAATCATAGAATATTTCTTTTAGAAAGTCCTATTAATATAAAACCAGAATGCATCAGCTCATGATGCCAGTTTGCAAGACTATATGGAATGCACTGCACCACATACCTTACACTGTGCACTCAAGAGATTAAGTGTCAGGCTAAGTCTATAATTTTTTCTAAGTACCGCACATTGGGTTCTGCCACATGTAAACTTGGTAAGTATAATAATAAGAACCTATCTTGTGCAACACAAAATCCAGTTTGTACAGTGCTTTGAAACATCAAGACATTTCAAGGTAATTTACCAGAGATATACAATAATTGAATAATACAGTCTGCAGCTCCAAGCTAATGACGGTAAGCAAAGGGAAAACAAGTGAGTCTTCTCTACTGTCAAGGTAGGGAATCTTTCTGTTCCTTAATCTTTTCCTCTCCTGGGGCTGTCAATTGTGCAAAATGGCTTGAAATTATGGATTTTTTTCTCATGGACTGCAATTTGCTCAGGGACTATTCAAGTAAACAGTCATTCAATTTATGATCTGGTTGCCTCTTTCCCTACTATATTTACAATGCATTTTCTGTAATTGTTACAATATTGATCAAGGAGTGTTTTGTAAATATTCTATAGAGTGGTGGTGTGGTCTATGTGTGGAAAAAGTCAAATGATGTCAGTCCACATTTATTTCACACAAAAAAAAATCTGCGCAACTTTGATCAAATCATACTTCTGATCCATTTTGCATATTCTGCAACAAAAACAACAAAGCCTACAACCTGACAAACACCACACGCTAAATAAAACTGGAGTTGTGGCTCTATTGAAGCCACTGAGGACTTACTATTTACTTCAGCGCTACAAGCATTTTGCTTTGAAAGTTACAATGTACATACCTCTCAAACAGTGTAAAAAACATTTCTGTTGAAATAGAAGTTAAACCAAAGTAGACTCCTTTAAAGGACATGTTCTGTTCTACTTTATTAACATAGAAAAAAAGAGCGAAAAGGAGTGAAAGTCACTACCTAGCAAACAAGGTGTTTGCTTTACACCTTTAGTACTCTGTTATCTGTGATGGATATCATCTCCTCTGTGCATTTTCCTCGAGATTCCCCACCAAAACTCTACTGCAGTTATTTCAGCTAAAAACACTGTTAACTTCTTCCTGTCTCTTCTAGCCCCTTACCAAGCAGCCCTGAAGAGACAAACATTTAAACGACAGCATGGGTTCCTTGATAGAAATGGTAGCATGTGGAAGAGGTCCCCAAAGCAGCATGGTGGGATGAGTGCTCTGTCACCTACTGTTACAGTTCCAGTTCTGCCTGTAGGTTTGGTGGCTTTGTATGTGTTTCATTACTGCCCTAGCTGACGGGACAAGCAAGCAGAGTTGCATTAACCTGAGGTTTACTAGATGTGCTCAGGAGCCTGTACCCTGTGCTGTGGCTGCGCAGCCTGTCCCTCAGTAGCAGACCCACCACTTTGCACTCCCTTTTCAGTCTCATCTCCTCTTGAAACTCGAGGGTTTCTCTCACTCCAGTGACGTTAATTTCTCTACAGTGGTGTTTTGGAAGTCGCGTAACTGTGGTTTTCCACAGTCCAGAAGTAGGCTTTTTAACTTTCTAACATGCCAAGGCACGAGACCCCGTGTCACATGAGTAGGGGTAAATATGAACTGCATCCACATGGGGAGGGAGGTAAGGGATGTACCCCATCCGTTCATGCAATTGTGGAAGGGCTACTACATACAAATATGTGGGGGAGAGTGGCTCCTAATGCTGCGTCAGCCCAGAGCATGACTAAGAAACACAGCCCCTGGGTACAACACCGGCCTTTTCCTCCCTCCTGTCCAGCACCACACCCTGCACCAGGTGCATGAAGCAGGCAAAGAGACTCTGGAGTCCTGTAAACAGTCGGTTAATATGAGATGAAGCAGTATGTGTGAAGGAGAGAGATTAAGATCTGGCATATCCAGAAGTAACTATCTAGTAGACCGTATGACATATTGGTGTGTCAATGTTTGGCAGGTTACGCATTCCTACATATAGAATACTAGAGTGCAGACGGAGTAGTGAAGGACAAGGATTTTGTTCATTGATTGACTCTATTAACAACAGCTGTGTAATCCTCACCATTCTCCTGCTTTACAACCACAATGCACAGAATGAGAATTCACAGTTACACATAATTACCAGAAAAATATTTTATATTTCTTAACACGTGCAGTGCCTATACATTGACAGGGTCTGTCAGTGTGGAAGGTTGCACATCCACCCTCAAACCTGAGAGGGGGGCAAGGGACAAGCTCAGAGTAATAGCCCTGTCACTGACCTCAGCTTCCATCAGGGCACACCACACTTTAAACAAGGAGCAACAGGGGTGAAGGGAAAGCCGTTCAACTCCTCTGCTGCTACAGGTCAAGTCTGAGCAAAACTCTTTTGAGGAAAGACTGCCAATTTACGTGAATTATGTGTGGTGGCTTTGTGATGGAGATCACTGTCCATGAGGGACTGGGCTGAAAACACTGAACTCATTGTGTATGCACATATAGATTATGTGACAAAGTTAACTATAAATTAAGAGATCTATACTGTCATAAAAACTGTCTCAGTAAGACCATTAAAAGAGTATAGTAGCTGCATTTTAGATTACTGGAGTCCGGGTCTGAGTTTGTAGTTATTTCTTATACTGAAACACAGAAACACATTTCTGACTCTAACAGTGTTTTGTAGATACAGTCAGAAGCTAAGAAACAGTGCTCTGCTCTAAAATGAAGCAGAGTTTTCTTTCCCTTTTAAGTCAGTTGGGTCTCTTTAGCCAAGATTATTCATCAATTCTTAATCCATTTTTTTCCTCAAATGTCAGAAAAAAATCCAAAATATGGGAGAAGGAATCCATCTGGGTGGTTAGTTCTGATGTGATGAAGTGAATTTGAACACCATTAAATACTTCTAGGTTTTCTTCTGGGTGAAAATAAATTTTTTAATAATTTCCCTTTGGTAAAACAGGATTTAGTACCTCAATTTCTGGCACTTCATTCCACTTAGATATTATGTGATAGTTTATTATCATAAAAGTAAGATGATGCTGAAAACCGCAGAACCACTGTTGAAAATAATCCCTTCAAAATTTATGGACATATGTTATAAAAAAAGACAACAAAAAAAGATGTACTCTGGATAAGTTACAATGAAATGAGACTCCGGTACTGTGTACTGTGGCCCTGATTGGTCTTGTGCTCAGCCAACCTTCGGCAATTTCAAGAAAATTTTAAAAAGTTGTTTTAAAATACTCTGCAGTATGCAGCTTATGTCTGGTCCAAATAGGAAGACCACAGAATAAGAGCCAAAACGAGCAATTTTATAGATGTAGAAATATTCACATAGGCTAGTGCAGGTACTTCAAAAGTTACGTTCCCCTTCCTTTTTGCCTCCTGTAACAGGCCATATGTTGAAGTGCTCTGTGGGACTTCTCAGTATGTGCCTTTGCTTCTTCAGGGGACAAATGAGAAGGCTCATCTGCGTCAACACTACCTAATGCAAAGTTCAGCTGCTGGATGAGAATTCAGAAAGCCAGAGGAGCAGCAACAAGGCCAGCGTGAAATGGATCTTTGTACACCCCACACATGATCCAAGCTAAAGTCAGCGATAGCCTGCTCTGCAATTTCACGCTGATTTTAAACAGTTCTTGCAGAAACTAACAGCAACTTAAAGAATCAAAACATCTAAATCACTAAACACTATCTCCCAAGCACCTTAAGACACCATAAAAAGAAGCAGGTAGATACTACACCACATTTAAACCCAGTAGTTCTTCCTTTAGCCTGCCTGATCTGGTTTATGGGCAACAAACCTCTCTGCCTCTTCTGAAATCTGCAGTTTCTTCTTAGTATTTCTGCCTTGATTGCTCTCAGGATTATACTGCACTACAGAAGCATCCTACTTGCAACCTCCACCACAGAAGATACAAACTGTATTAGCAGAATGTGGCTATGTTTGCTATAGATAAGATTCTCCCCTTGTCTGTGGATCCATCCGTTTCTTTGCCAAAAAATCTGTCAAGTCTGTCAAGTGTGGGACAAGTGTGGGCAAACTGTCTGTGCTTCCCAGCCTGGTTTGAAAAGATTTTTCTGCAGAACCCTACATTCTCATATCAACATTTGTTTCACCCTCTCTCTGGGGCATTCTGAAGAACAATTTATGCAATGTCTTTATTTTTGTATTTGTGAATAGTGGTAAAAATCCCAATAACCTATTCATCATCTGAACCAATGAAACTCACTTTTCCACAGATTTCTCTAATGTTGACTCTGCTATCAAAGAAAATGCAGACTCTAACTGCACTGGGACCACTACAGGAGCACCTCTTCCAGAAGGGTTTTCTGGTGTGTTTTAAAGTGTCAATGGTCAGAGCAGCCTTCTCCTTCACTTGGAACCTCAAATACAGTTTTTACTTTATTTGGTATCCTACCCAGTACCTACTGTCTATGAGACTCATTGGAAATCAGCAACTGGTTTCAGAAGTGATTAGCAGAGGATACAGATAGAAAGACAGAATAATGGAGGGAAGTACACCTGTTTTCAAAAGGAAACCAGACTTCAGAAGTTTTCACAATTGTTACAAACATAAAGAACAGATGCTAGACCACTGACATGTAGATAGTACTCCAAATACGCTTTGTCCAGAAAATGTAGTTTAGGGAAGGGTAAGCTATGCAGTTAAGTGAACTAAGAACTGACCATCTGACAGGTCCCACAGGTGGGTTTCAGTGAAGAATTACCACTGAATGAGAGCGTTTCTGTTGTGTGAAACTGGTACTGGGCTTGACCCTATTTAAGATTTGCATCCACCACATGGGAGGAAACAAACAACCAAGGCTGATGAAATTGGCAGGTAACACACAGATCAGGAAAGCCATGGCTAGCAGTCAAGATGGCATAGCATTCTGGGTCCCTCCATGCAAAACATCAACATAACTAAATGCAAAGCTATACACTGAGGAACAAGAAATGAATATTCAGAACAAAGAACTGACTGCACGCTGGAGAACAGTGGCTGAATGGGACTGGAGGATGCAACAGAGAAATATCTGAATGGGAGCTTCCTGGGTATGTGGAAGGGTTTCCAAGATGAGTGGCCAGTCAGTGCCTTCGTGCTCCCCGGGACACAACTTCAGCAGGCCATAACACCACATGTGATGGTGGAGCATGTGTTGTAGCTGGAACAGTTCATGCTCTCCGCTCAACTCAGCCACCTACACTGAAGCTGATAAAGGAAATGGCACCATAATTGAACTTCTGTGCATAATTCTACAAGAGAGAATGAGCAAAGGGACTTAGTGGCAGAATAAATTAGTACAGTATCCATTCATTGTTTAAGAAATACTGCCATACAAAACTTTGCTCAGGTCACATTGAAACTGAGTTTTGATGTCTCTTCTTAGCTCTTGTTTCTGCATATGAAAGGCCCAGCATAAAAACAGCAATGGTGTTACAGGTCACAAACTACATACTTTTCAGGGACCCATCTTCTTGCAATGCCTGTCTACAATTTATCCTACAGTTTTCAGAAACAGCACATTGAGATGTAGTATTTTTTAAACAACAACGAAGAAAACTCTAAACAGCTAAACCTGAGGGAAATACACCTTATTAATGGCCAGTTTAGTTTTCATCACTCCATTGAACAAAAATTTTGGGAAAAAAAAAAATTAGTGACTTTTTCAAATGTATTTTCTTCCCCAGATAATACAAAAACTATAATATGACACTGTACCAATGTTCAAAGTAAGCATATTCTTAAGAATCCAGGGTCAGTTCCTACAGCCAGGCAGCACGCTGCCCCACAGGACCCTCCATCTGTGCCTGCCAACTTCTAGTCAGAAGCAGCTGGCATCGGGCTGCACGACCAAAGGCACCTTAAGGACCAACGTAAACAGACAATGGTGAGATCAGCTCCATTATACGGAAACTCCTCAAAAAGTGTTTTGTTGTCTTGAAGCATTTTAAAGCTTTGTGGGGGTTAGGAGCACAGTAACCACTGCCAAGTGCTGTCCACCACGGTACTGAGTACACAGCTCACGAGTGGGAGTGTTAGACTGGATGAAAAATAAAGTAAGTGCATTGACTGAGAAAACAGCAAGGTAAGTTTATCTGTTGCCCAGGGAAACAGGCAGGTGGCACAAGGCTGTCTGGCAACTGCTTCTGGTCAGGATTAACATCTAAAAGGGGGCTTTCCAGCAGGTCCACAGACCAAGCCCTGTCACATCACTGGATGGTGATGTAAAATACGCAGTGAGTCAAGTTCCTTACCAAACAGTGCTTAAGCAGATGCAGGACCAGATCCACTGAAATAAAATATCGTAGAAGTAAGAAAGCTGACAAATGTGTGATTTTTAATTTTTTTTCACAACGCTAGCATAAGCACCCATCTATTTCCTGCACTCTTTAAAGCTCACAGAAACATACTCAAAATTATGTAGCTTTTTTCTGCCGTACACCTGTGCTATAGCCATGCCCAAAAGTTTTCTTGAACTAACTGTTATTTTCACAGTAGCAATACTAGTGTATTTTAACTGTGAAAGGCTTTTACATAGAAAGAAATATTGGTTATGTTGTGATAAGTATTTCCTTTCAGATTTAGAGATTCGTATTGGACATTCAACGTATACAGTATTCAAAAAGGAGCTAAGGCTGTGTTTTGTAATAAAGGTAAGAAGGGAAAGAGGGAGTACAATACACCAGAAACTTGTAACATGCTTTTCTGAGAGGGAAATTTGTTTTATGTATTGATAGGCTTATAAATAAGAGAAAATTAAATTTAGCATAAACACTTATCATTTATCCAAAATACTGTAACATAATTGTAAAAAAATGGAAAAAAATAAATGGAAATACATCAATTTAACTTGTTCTCTTTCTTTACAGATTGATATTGATGATTTAAAGCACACAAATATGAAATTTTTACAACATGGCCACATTTCCTTACCTGTTCTTTCAAAGGCAATTTCATTTTTAGATGTAATTAATTGTTTTTAACAGCTTTTATAGCAGCACAATCACAGACTACTGCCACTCGTCTGACGGCAACACCCACTTTCACAGCTCTCTGAACCATGAGGCCAAAGCCATGTGAGTGTTGTGATTTCAGAGTAGCAGGCCAGACATACGCTTTTATACAATCGGAGCGTAATGTGCTCTGCGTGATCTGAGACAACCTCAGGTGAGTTGGAAACAGTACCTCAAAGCTTGGAGATACTGAACACAGAAATATACTGTGATACAGATTTGGAAAAGTATATCTGTATGTAAATTTTTGTGCTACTTTTCTCCTGAGAGTAACAGCAACCACACGCCTGTTGCAAACAAAAATAAACAAGGAAAGAATGCAGAATCTGTGTGTTCGCTTGCTTTCCTCAGGACAAGTTGTACCATAAGGGAGTACTGTGGCCTGCAAAAGAGGGAAATGGTTCTAAGGCTAAATTCAGCTGAAAGGGAGGCTAAAGGTCTGTACACAATTGCTCCCTGACATTTCTGCATGTAATTACCATCCATCTATTTAGACAGACACCTATCTAACTGGTTTTGCATTCAGTTACTCCATTTGCATGCACACTTATGGTAATTGCAAGTGTAAATATAGTGGGGAAATTGACCTCAGGCCTTGATTATTTTTTTTAAATATGGTCCACATTTGTAAGAGCACAGTTAGATTTACTGCTCCAAAATTCTCCTTCTCATAAATATCAGTGTATATCAGGGTTATTATTTGGTTTCCAAATATTCAGAAGTGAAGCAAAGGAGAAGGGGAAAACAGCTGTAAGTGAGAATACAGACATGTTTGAAGGAGCAGGCAGAGCTTAGGATGAGAAATACAGTGACAATATTGTGATTTACAGATCAAACATTCCAGCCAGAAGCTGTGTAGGAAAGCAAGATACAGCACTGTTCCAAATAACAGGATAGCTCTTCAGCTGATGCAATTCAGCAAAGCTCCACTGGAAACAATGAAGCTACAATGATTTACACTGGCTTGAGATCTTGCTCAATATGTTTATAGCTTAATGGCTCGATATTAATCTAAAAATCAGAAAAATAACAACTTGTCATTTATTTAACCCCAGCATGATGGAAGGTTAAACTAAATACAGAAACGCATAACAAATAGCAGGGACATTCTAAGGTCACCAAATGAAGGCTGTCGTTTTTGTATTCAGGCCAATGATAAAAGAGTTTTTAAATGTTTGGACATTCAATCTATGTAGTGCCACAACCTGAACATACCCCTTTGCCAAACACAGGCTCACTAAATCCTCTTGGAATGTTGTTTACCTCTGAATAAATCAAATTTGACAGACTAGGTTAACTTTACAGATTCATTTTTCAGTAACAAGTGATTGATATCTTTTACAGAAAGCAAGCTACAAAATTCTTACTGCATTACTGACTATTGGAAGTCATATTGTTCTTGGGTGTCATATGGAAATCCAACCCATTTTTCAAGTACTTCGTTTCACAGTCATCCACCCTCTCTGTGAGAACACAGCCGTGAGCGTACCTCAAACGGCGATCACCCAGCAGAGATAGTTTATCAATTATTTTAAGTCAGTGTCTGTCTCCCAGAGGCTGAACATGCTGTACTGTGCATTTTTCAGCACTGGTCCAGTGCTAAAATCCTAAATCCATTATCTAGGCTTATGTCACACAACAATAAAGAACAGGTGACTGAAAGAAACTGAATGAAAGCTGATATATAGGAAGGTTTATTGTTAGTTGATTAAAAACAAATAGTAACAGAAAACAGGAAGGCAAGCTAGAAGCAATTTCTATCATTTGATTAAAAAAAATATTTCATGGAAAGTCCAGAAATAAAAAAGCCCTTCATTTTAAAATTTGTGCATATCTTCTTCCCTTAAATAAAAAATAAATATGCATGTAAAATCTTCTGATGCCAACAACAAAATTCACACATTGCATGACTTGTTTGTACAACTGAATATGCTATTTTAGTTAGTATCTGTTTAATTATTACATGTAATACTGCTTGAGGCTATCTGATATGGGTGTCTATGGAAAAATGATTGTAATTCACTTTCATTATTATAATGACCTTGGTCTATGACAGGACGGAATTAAATATCAGTAAGAATTTACACAATTCACTGTGCTCAGGTTTATGCCACTTAACATTCAGTGCTTAACTGGGAGCACCCAAGTTAGGTGGATGGATTTAGATACACATTTGTCCCGAGGCTTTCTGTACTGTCAATGAAGACTGATAGGCACTGTCAAAAGGCAATTCAGATCCCAGACGAATGGAATTACCCTTTGGGGTACCTGCTGCCTCCATTTTCCATAGAAGAAGCCTAGGGTACGTGTACTTCTACACCCAGTGCTTCAACCGAGTGCTTAACAGTTATGTTGGGCTGTATATTATATATAAATTCCAGAGAAACATGTATCCTCTAATTGTTAATATATAATATTACAATATTATGTTAGAAAACTAATATTTCCTGACCACAAAGTCAAGAACCAGATGACAAAAAAAAAAAATCCAGTGTTCAAATCACAGCTTTGCACTGAATTTCCTCGGTGTTTCATTACAATAAAGTCTATAAGTGCTTGAAAATCTACTGTTTCTCAAGAAACATCAGCTAATTTCCACAGACTTACATATCTGGGCATCCATCAATTTAATTTTTATTCTTTTTCAATGTAGTCTAAAGACAATGTATTGTCATAATATTCTCAGATACCTTCATTACAGAGAACAAATTGCTTATTTGAGACCTTCTCTTACTTTTCCTATTCATATATTACAAACAGGCTATCAAGCATCTTATTTGGGGGATCTGCTTGAAGGGGTGGGCAGGACTGATAAATATTCAGCCCTCAGAAGTTTTCTTCATTCAGCGCAGCTAGGGTCTGCATTTGTTTCTTTAGATTCTGGGTAAAAAACCCACTGATATCAGCTAAAGTATCTCCCCTGACTGGCTGAGTAACCCTCCCTCCCCGAATAACCTACCGGTTGCTGGTTAAACAGTCTTAGGCTAAGAAACTGAACCAAGACATTCACACCTCTGTGTGCATGTTGTAACCACTGCACTGCTGCATTAAGAAGTGCCATCTCCTCCATTCTTGCCATTTTTAAAGGAAAACCAATCCCTGTTTACTGCTTTGAAAGTGGAGGCCTGGGCACCTAACTACAGCAATGTGGGTCTCAAATGCAGAAATGCCACTCTCCACCTCGAAAAGGCAGGCTGAGGAGCCTGGCTTCAGTCTAGCCCCAGCCACTGCTGGATTGAGTGTGCTTGTTCAAGGGCTTTGTCCATTCCAGTTGTACACTTTTTTTGAGAATCTCATCTGCAACGTCTTGCAGCACCTCTTAGGCACCTCAATTCCATTGCCTTCTAGGTTAAGCACTTGAACCAAGAACTTGAGTTTCATATCACAGCTCCTAAATTCCTTTTTTTTGGACTGAGCATGAATGAGACTATCAGGATCAGAAAATCAGCGGGACATTGACTGCTGGTAGCTGGGAGAGCATATTACAGAAGCACCACCATGTTCACCCTTCTCTTAGCAACCCCTCTGGACACCTCTGCCACTGGCTACCAACAGAGAACAGGCTGTGGACCCAGTGTCTGTGCCTGCGTTAGCAAGCTGCGTGAGCAAGTAAGAATGATCTTTGGAGCTGAACAGTTTGTGCCAAGGACCCACTATTACACTAAACGCATATCAGGTGAGCTCACATCAGCTATCTCTAGCCTGCTCCCTTGGACTTGCCACTCATTAGAAACTCGAGTGCTCTGGGAGCACTTAGGGAGCACATCTTTTTTAGCATTCACCTTAAAACAATGCAGCTGGCACACTCAGAAACCATGCCAAGCTGTGAGCCAAAGCATGAGAAGTGGAGACTATGGGGATATGCACCTTATTCAAAACAAAACACACTGCCAGTGTGACCATTTTTGTTTTCTGAGAGGCTAGTGTCCTACAACATATAGATAATTTTGCCTTTTTTTCAGTATTGGAACTGCTGTTGTACCAGAAGATTACCAATTAATGTAGTTTTCATAGATGGAATACAAAGTTTAAAAGATCTCACAATATCCAGGACATGATTTTTTTTAATACTTCCAGAAAAGAAAAAAAATTAAAAGCATCTTGTGAGAGATTTTTTTTTTAAACCATCATGATTACTGCTTTATTCAGCAATAGCCCTCTCTCCATTTCAAACACCATATGAATTCCTGTATCCTGATGATACAGAAAGACTATTTGGTACTCTCTTGCTTTTCCAGAAAGATTGTCTGCAGAGTTCTCTCTGAGGAATGACCTAAAAGGATGAGGTAGGCAGGGTCCTAGACAGGGAGCATACAATGAAAACAGAGAGAGTAAGATGTTTTAAACACAGTATATATATTTAGCAATAAAAGAAAAACAAATAACTAAGAACACTCTTTTCCACTTCAGAATCCAAAATGGTCAGTGTGTGTCATCATTCAATCAGTGCTACAAAACCAAATCCATTCCAGCACACAGTGAATTTTAATGGCCAAACAAAGAAACTTTGAAAAATGAGCAGTTTCTAATGAGACCACCTTAACCAGAGCACAAAGGACATTACTGTTGAACTGATATTGGGCCTCAAACAGGACTTTTGTTCCATTTAACACCAACATGTCCTACAGTAGCAGGCTTGCCATGAACAGAGAAGAATGCAACTGCAAAACAATCAGATATTGTTTCAGAATTTGGATTTCAAAATGAGTCATGAAATATTTTAGGGCACATCATTCACATCTGACACTTTGGAATTCAGTTCTTGGTAACCAAAGTTATTTTCGTCTTGAATATCCAGCTAGGATTTTCAGCACTGCTGTTCTAGACACATTAATCCAGTGTTCAACCAAGGCTGAAAAGAAAAGCCTTCTCTCTGGTTTTATTTTTATGGAAGGGTAAAGCAAGAAATAGGCAAGCAGAGCACAACTCTCAAAAGTACATACCAGTCCTACCCCCACAGCTCTTAGCTGGATCTATATAGTTGGATAGGCATTTTTTCCCATTTTAGCAATTCTCCCACTAGTACACCTCAGGAAGAACCCAACACTTTCCAAGGACTTTCATAGAAATAACAGCAAAAAAGAAAGAAAAACAAGGAGGAAAAGACCACCAAGTATCAAATACCAGTAAGGCAGTATCCATTATACCCATGCATGAGAGTTGCTGGTTCAAGCTCTCCATTAACCTTAGGCTCCCATTTTCTAGATGACTTCTGTAACTAGCCAGCTGTATACCTAGTAGGACAAAGCTTTTCCAATTATCTTAGTTTTGTAAAAAATTAAAGATTCATTATCCTGTTGCACCTACATCGAAAGTAGGTGACCTAGTCAAACTAATTAAGAAGAAGGTCTTTAATTTAGCTCTTCCATCTACCAGCGATACCACATAACAGGCAGGCAAGTGTTTGCTACATTGTGAGTTGTTGTAACCTTACATGTCAGGTTTGGTTATTTTAAAGTCTATTGTAAGGCTCTAATATTAGCAGCTATCAACTTCTGTCTAGTAGCCTCACTTTTCCCACATAATTTTTTTGTAAAAGTTGCCGTCATCTATTACCTCCCTCAATTTAATAGCCAGAGTTTTACTGCGCAAGCAACTGCAGAAACTATTACACTTCACAGAAATTTCCCGCAGTCTGAGCTGCCTTCAATACAGAGGTGCTGGAGAAAATGATCACATTTAACAACTGGAGTTACTAATGAACAGAAGAGTTAGCTGCTATGACCCATCCATGAATAAACAGTAAACAGGAACCTTTAGTGCAAAGTTCAGAGTTTAATAGATGCACAGTCATTCAGTCCAGGATGCTCTAACTTCTACCTAGCATAGGCCACACAACCACATACAGTAATTCATACAACACCTGGTAAGGAATCTGCCCTTATTTTTGCTCAAGATTCCTGACATGGTTATTTAACCATGCATCCATCTGTTCATTCAGCTTTCTGTCTATTTCATGGTAAGTTTCTTTTTCACTCTCTTCCCCTCCCTCACCCTAAACAGCTGCAGTATGTAACTCACACTATCATTTTCCTATAATTTCTTTTCCTACAAATTATCATAATGAAAATACTGTTATCTATTTTATCTTCTGTTTACAAAAATCATACAAAATAATTATTGTCTTTTGCTCTACTGGAAGGACTTTAAATATTTGGATACATTCAAAACTTAATCTAGGGTCACCATATCCTCATTCTTGTGAGGAAGTGAGATGTTGTTGAGCAAATGATAAGCAGGACTGATCTGGTGATAAAAAGCTTTTCAGGCCTACTGAAGCCCTGGCAACAATCTCATTACCCTCAATGTCAATGGAGCCAGGATTTCAGCCCTGATGTTAATCTGAAATTTCCTTCAACAGCTGAATCACTTTGATTGTGAAACGAAAAGGAATTCACAATAAAGTGACTTGTCTTGCAAGATTTCCCATACTTACTGTTTCTAGGCAGAAAGAAAACAACAACAAGAGAAAAGATAATGGCAAAAGATAACAACTGAGTGGTGCCCAGTGACAGGACCAAGGGCAGTGGGCACAAAATACAGGAGGGTCCTTCTGAACATGAGGAAACACTTTTTTACTGTGAGGTAGCCTGAGCATTGGCACAGGTTGCCCACGGAGGTTGTGGATGTATCTCCATCCTTGGGAGATATTCAAAAGCTGTCTGGATGCGGTGCTGGGTAACCAGCTCCAGGTGGCCCAGCTTGAGCAAGGAAGGGGGTTGGACCAAATGACCTCCAGAGGTCCCTACCAACCTCAGCCATTCTGTGATCCTGTAACACTTGCCCATTGGATTCAGATCACTTCGCCCAAGTAAATGCTATTACTTTTTTACCAAATACTATCAATCAAATTTTTACCTTGACCTTGCAAAGAAAAGGTGCCTGCAACACCTCCGCAGAAACAGATAAACAAAGCAGGGTAATCACAGCCCCCTGCGGTAGCTCCTAAGATGTCAGCTAGCAACGGCTATTGCCCTGCAATCCAATTCATAAAACAATACTTCCAAAAGATATCATAACACCACGCATTTGCACAAGTTTCTTGGAGGACAGATTTCCAGTGACCTTAGCCAGAGGCTGTAACTATTCATTACATAAAGGCCCCTTTTCAGTGCTCAAGAAAGTGAGGAGCAGCTTTGTACCATCTAGATGACAGTTCAGGATGAGCAATATTAACTTTAAATAGCAAATTAATCTTTTTATAGACCATGCTTAATCCTTGGGCAGAACCTTACAGTTATTAGCACCACCTGGTACAATCTGCACAAACTTCATTGCCACTGTTGAGACAGACCAAAGCTTATGCTACATTTCAATTCCACTTAAGGTTTCAAATAAGGATTTAAGTGGGATTTTGGGATGTGGAGTGAAAGGGGTGGCTAAGTGAGTCATTTGCTAGGGTGGTGCATTTGCTGTGGCATCAGTGTATGGTTTCTAGACTTAAATATGCAAAGTAATAGAATGTGCCTTCAATTATATAAATAAAATCTGAATGCACATATAATTTTAAATATAACATTAATGTAGATGATAACATATATTAAAAAAACAATAAAAATAACAATGTCTTATCAGGTCATCTGTCCTATATGCCTGTGTTGAACCACATGAAAAGCAGCTAAAAATCCTTCAACATTTTTTGCCAGACACTACCAATGATGAGAATAAAAAAAAAAACTACATAGAGCAAAGCTTTTTCTCAATTTTTTTTTTCCAGATCTGAGACACCCAAAAACATGCAAAACTGAAAAAAATGAGATTCTTCTTCTTATTGATTTGGTCAGCTGGTAAAAAGGCTATGACAATAAGGGGAATGCACAGTACCTGTGTTTTGATCTTTCTTAACATTGTAATAGAGAGGTTATACATTTCATCTGAGCTGACAGCAGCTTGAAATGTTATAGATAGGCTTCCTGAGCACAACCATTATTTACTGTTTGACTGTAATGTCAGTCTTTTTCTGCTTTTTCAATATTGTTTGCACTTTGCCTTTGTGAAAAGGGTCTTGATTGAACCATACAAGGGGAGATATTTCTATCTTTCTATGGGATCAATGAAGATGTGTTTACAGGTCCAGGACACAGTGTACACACCACAATAATGGATTTTAGACTGTTTGTTGACTGAAAGCTCCTTTTCTTTGTAACTTGTCAATCTTGCATCTATTACTTGATTGCAACATAAAAGGCTATTTGGACAAGCTCTGAAACAACAACTGTATCAATCTAACTGAAGTGGTTACCTGCACTAAGTATGCAGCCTTTAGCAAGATAAATCACTTAAAACTTGAAATCATGCAGGACTTTATTTGCCTCCCCATCTGTCATCTCTACTATGTGCACAATTTTCTTTAGAACATTTTTACTGAAATGGTACTAATCAACATGTGATTGCAATGAAATAATGAAAATTAAAAAAAAACAGTTAACTTTTGTAATTCTGAACATATGCAGAAACTGTATGAAGAAATCAGTAGTCCAGCACACATCTTTTCCATCACTGATCTCCTGAATCCTGCAGTGACCAACGCATGTTTAGTCAAGAGTGACTGTCCTTAGCTTCTCGTCCTCAAATTTTTAATGTCGTCTGTTAGAGGAACATACACTGTCCTTACCCCTCTAGGCAGAGACAAACATATACCCTGAAGCATCTCATCTCGCTACTTACTGAGTCTTGAAAAATACATGCTTTCATAATTCAAATAAAAGTATTCATCCCCTAGAACAAAATACAGCTAAACTGTTTGATTCAATGACCTCGAAGAGCAAGCAAACTCCACAGGGTGACAGCATGCAGCATAAACTCTGTCAGAGAGCTTATACTGTTGCACAGTAAAAAAATAAAACAAGTCTCCAGTTTGTGAACATTACGAGTCCACGAGGAGTGACACCTCAGGGAGTGTGAGCCAACAGGGGAAGTTTGCCCTAGACGACCAGAAAGGTAACCGTGCTCAGCCAGAAAGGTTGCAGGGGCAAACACTGTAATCACAGCAGCAGGGATAGCAGAGACAGGGACTCAAGAGTTCAACAATAACTGTAATCAGCACTGAATTTTCTTGGTTTTCCTCTCTGCTTTGTGCGAACTAGAGCCAGCAGTGGGAGCACCTGATCCTCCTAACTCAGCAGTTCTCCAGCTCCAAAGGTCCACGCACACACAGCCTGTCTGCCACACACGGTAGGATGGCAGAGAAGAAAAACTGTAATTTTCATTTCACAACCGACTTTTAAGACATGCATCAACTTTGGTTCCAGCACACTCCCAGCAGACCACTGCATCTCTATAGAACTGAATATGCTTTGCGAGAAAGCTACACACAGTGCCAAAGGTGCTACCAAAAGAAGCACCAATATGAAAATTCATGCAGCTCTGAAAAACAGCCAACAAAAATTATGTCCTCTTAATAAGGTTCAGTCAGTTGAAATATATTCACAAACTGCAGAATACTGGTGCATTTTTTCTTACCATAGTGGTCATTTCTAAAATTATGATCACTGGAAGCAGCTATTTCTCATTCAGAAGAGAAGAACAATAGTTGGCTTGACTTGCACTCTGTTATTCCCTGGTAGCAAGCACATCAACAAGAAAAGGACAGCAAACACCTGTTTTGAAAATAATTTCCTATCCTGCAGTGATTAGACTGTTATCAAGGGAAAATTTTGCAGTCTCAGTGCTATCATACTGGAAAGCTTCACCGGCAGTAACATTTTTAGTAACACAGCTTTTCAAAATAAAATGTAGAAATGTTCTTTCTAAATTGCATAAGACTGTGCCTGTTCTACTCTCCTTTGTTCATACTTGCTCACAAACGTCGCAAGTAATTAACTGCTATCTGAATGAGTCATGGTTCTAAAAGCTTGTTCTTTTAAAAAGACCATGGCAATGAATTCAGAAAGAATGGACGGAGATCAGCATATAACAAAATCAGAAATATTGTTTTAACACACGTTTCATACGCTGTTTCTGAGATGCTTTTGCTCTTTGGCCTTTACATTTCGGAAGCTCAGTAAAATAAGCTCCATAATAAGTGTAGAAAACATATGTGTGGTTAGTCAGTAATGACCAGTCCTCTTGCCTTTGCAGAAACCAAGCAGAAAACTACAGGCAGCAAACGCTGCTGGGAGCAGTGAGCAGCATTACATATAACTAAAGACTCTTGGGCCATCTTACACTATTTTCTGTGTTAACTTACCACAACCGCTTAAAAAACCTGTTCTGTAGTTATATGGAGATCCAAGTGTTTCTCTGTGGTTTAAAGCAATCACAGAAACAGTGACATGGTTCAGCAGACCCAGACACACATAGTAGACAGGCTGAAGGGGTAACTCTTAATTTGGTTTGTAATCATGTGGCCCACAAGCCAGCTAAACCCCACGCGACAGAACAAAGATGCATTAACTGGAGTCTGCTGAATCCTAAGAACCTTCAAGAAGTTTTATAGAACTATTAGTTTAAGAGGTAATCGAAAACTATTTGTAGAGCTATATTTCCAATTCCTGTAAGTACCTTTGTTTCAGTCTCAATGCCATATAATTTATCACATCAGTCATTGTAATATGGGGCATATGATGCAGCCTGGAAAGAGAATGAATAAACTAAGTACATTTCTGTCTTTTTATCCTGTTTTCATCGTCTAAAAAGGAAGTTTCTAAAGATAGAAGAGGAGAGCAGCAGGAGCACTAGTAAGGGATGGAAGCTGCAACAAATCAGTATTCCATTTGCAACGTCAGCCAGCAAACAGCTTTCTGTAAAGCACAGTATGCAAAGAAACTGTTGAGAAACCCTGTTTTTGTTTTAGAAAGAGAGGAGGGACAAAGAAAAATATCTATAATAAAATACATTTTACAACATCTTGCAATTTGTGATACTAGGATAGCCAAAAATCCCTGAACAGGATGAGCTGCTATTAGTTAGTTTACATAAGCATCTGAAAGATCCAAGTTGCAGAAGGTCAGCAATACAAGCCAGTGGCAGCGCCTCAGTGTCAGCAGTTTAGGTTCTACGTAACAGGTTTATGCTGCCACTTCAAATGGTACTGGTGGACTCAACCTTTTCAACACGAAAAAGTCTGTCTAAATAAGAAAAGTACAGCAGAATGGTTCAAGAAAAGAGGCCTAAACTTGACAGAGTTGACTTCTCATAGACCTGCCCTAGAAGCCACCAGTTGTAAGCTCAGGTAAATCAGAGGCAGGGTGAGCATAGGTATGACAAAGAGAACTTAAATTTGAGTCAAATTAAAAGGACATGAGACTTTCTGCTCTCTTCCTCTCAAACTGTTATAAATTTGCCATCCAGAACAAATTAAAAGCACTTTCTACCCCAAATTAATTTGTAAACACTGGGGTCATGGCACACTTTTCCCCTCAAAATTACAGTGGGCACTCCAGGCAGGTCAAAGGAAGCTGCCCTGGTTTTTGTCTTAAACTGACTTCCCACGTGACAGCCTCATGCCACCTGGATGTCGCTACCTCTGTCAATCCCAGCCATTTTTTTTTTGTCAGCCTCAAGTAGAAATAAAAGAAAAAAAATGTCCACATATATTCTTTTCAAAGCTTGATACAGAGACTATTTTCATAGTTGGTGCACAAATGCTCAAGCCTTATCTGGATGACTTCTGCTAATCCACCCGATCACATCAGACTGACAAGCCTTGATTATGCTTACTACATGTTGTAATATGTACAACTGAGACAGTAAACAGCATTTTCTGTATCTATACCTGTGTATAGTGTATATCTATCAGTGTCATGCACTGCTAAGATTGCTTACGCAAACCTCTGGCTTAGAGACTGATTTTACAGTCTAACTAGTGACAGTAAAGTTTAAATACATATAGAGCGTATCAGTAACACAGTAATTAAAAAACAGTAGCAGAAATAAGATGTTTATGAGTCTAAGTATTTTTCATCAGAAAGAAATGTTTGCACAAGAAATCCCAGTGGATCAGATCACATAGCTTTTCCAATTTTTTCACTGAAAACAAAGACTTGTCCTTAAAATTTTTCAAAAACCTTTACAACACAACCTCAAGTGTGTTCACGTAGCAGCCCTCTAAGTTAGTACAATGTGGCAAAAAAAAATTTTGCTTGTCACCTAATTCATACAAGCTTAAGAAAGTCTGATTTGAGAATCAAGTCTCATCTTCTCTCAAGTGGCATAAAAGACAGAAGAAAATGGCTGAAAAGTTACATTTGATCAGTAGGTTCAGAGTAATCTTCAGTACAAACTGGATGGCAATCACTTTGGGAACTTAGTTCCCTTATTTTTTAGCAGTTGCAATGATAGACAGGTGCTTCTCAACAGTGTTGGTTAAAAAGGAAAATGCCACACTATTACTGAATTTCTGCTACTTTCTAAAGGAAATGTGCAAAATTTATAGCACAGGGATATAAAAATTTCTTTTTAAGTACACAGTTTATTAAATGAGTATGACTGTAATTTGGTGGTAAGGGCACTCACTGCATTCTTGGCTCAAAAGACTATGTGCAAATCAAATAAAATGATTATTAGATAAAATACGTAAAACAGGGAAGAATGGAACCTGGACAAGTTCTGGGCCTTTCTTCCCTCATAAGTTCCAAACAATTTCATCATGCTTATCACTCCTTTCAGCTCAGTGATTCCTGATCTTTTTTTCATCCCAGTGGAAAACCTTCTATAGAAAAGGAGTGACAACATAGACATCTCAAAACACCCTTGTAGTCAGAGAAAACTCAGGACAGCTGAAAAAGGTTTTGAATTCCTTGATACAATTTGCTTTCAACCCAACCGGTAACCCCTAACTAGTATTACCAGGCTTCACAGGCAACACCTCCATCCAATTTCTTATCTCCAGGGAAAAAAAAAAGCCCATTCCATTTCTGTAAAACACAGCACACAATTCTACCTTCAGGAAAGGATCTTCAGCTGTTGGTGCACAAAAGTGTCTTTCTTCAGGCTTGATTAAGCCCTGGAAAGATGGAATATTTAAAATATTTTCTGGTTTTAGGGCTTTATTCCATGTATTTCAGATCCTACTTCGTGAAATATAACTTTCTGTATTAATTGTATTACTTAGCTCTGTATCAGTTGCATTATCTCTGGTAGGCTTCACATGTAACACTGTTCTGCTTTTTACAGGAGATCCAGGTGCCCAAGGTTTAGCTGTTGCAAACTGAGAATGGCCATGCCTAACTACTTCTCTGGTTTCTCACTTTACCTGGGAGAGGATACACAGCAAAAACCTTTCTCTTCTCCATGCAGAACAAAACAGTTTCTGATGTAATGCTTTACAATTAACATATAACAGAGAGATGATTGACTTCCATAAGTGGTCTTACCATTTATGAAGTTGGTAACTTTGAAAAAAATAATATTCTTGGAAATATCTTCTTGATCAAGAAATTTTCAAACATCATAATTTTATGTTACAATGCTGGACCATCATGTATGTAGGTATTGTAGGCATTTGGAAAATCGGATAGTACACTTATGTGAATTAAATGTCTGCATAAACATATGTACTTAAACATTATCTTAGTGGGAAGCCATACTGAAATACTACAGCTGATTAAGTCAACCAGGTAAATTCTCCCTACAGATGTAGAAGGAGGTACTGCAAATATTTCCCAGATTTCCTTTTCCTGAAAAGTTGGTTATCTTGTTAATTCTGGAAGGTATTAACTATCCAATAAATTCAGCATATCCCTCGCTGTAAGCTGTCAGGATGTGACATAACATCCTATAACATGATGCTACATGGTACATAATGCCTTAAATTAAAAGGAAAAAGAAAGCAAGACATTTCTTTCAGAGAAATAGTAGGTAGCTAATCTGAATATTTGGGGTAATTGGCTCTAGGAAGAGAGAGAGAGATCATTATTTCAGGTTCCCTAGTGAGTGTTAATTAGTCATATTGCCTCATTGTTTGACAAAGAGAACATTGCTCGTACTGCTAAATCTATAATGACACATAGGCTTTTGCAGCACAGGTATTTTAAACTACCTTGACTGACTGACAGGTGGGTATTTCTATTCATAGTTGAGTGCGCTCACAGAGTCAAAGTTACGTTGTCTCAGAGGCATGAGAGTTTTCTCATCCTGATCACGAGAAGCTTTATTTTTAAACAGCAGAGAACAAATTGCACTCTGACCATTAAAATGAGAGTCCTCTATTTGTAAGCATAAAGGGTACATGCTTTCCTTTAAGAACACGGCCTCAGCGCTACACTTAGCCAGCCGGCAGTCAACAGCTATAGGTAAATTACAAGTACTGTGCTGTCATGTTAGGCATCCAAGTCCAACGTTGAGGTGCAAGAGTGGCAGTATCACGCCTGTCAAGCTTTTGTTGTCTGCTTTTGAAGGCCAGATCTTTAGCACTAAAAACTTAGCTAAGTGAGAAGCCGTATCACAAAGACAGCTGTATTGCTCTCTATATCTTTGACATGACTACATTGTCCAAAAAGAGAGAAGAGAAATATTGGCTCTACTGCCTACACGAACCTCAGAGTCAGGTTCTTATTCCAAATAACATTAATTTATTGAAGTCAAACAGTTCAATAGAAAGGACTTAGAGAAAACAACTAGAAATTTATGTGATGGTCTGACATTCCCAGACATGTGAAATGTTTTCAAATTGTTCTTCTGCATCCTCAGATCTGAAGTCCCTTCCCTCTTAAACAGGATTACCAACCGCAACAAGATGTGTGGGAATTGTGTGTGAGCGGTTATCGGATTTTCTTCCTCGCCCTTTTTAAAAGGAGAAACAGAAGACCTAGCTCAGGCACTCAGACACCTGTTAAGTACCATGCTCTGTCTTCTTCAGTGTATCTTGCTCCTTAGCAGGGTGGATCCTCATTCAGTTCATTAGCTTCTATGTGCACTTGTGTGAGGCCTCAACAGGTAAGAAGTGACAAATTAAAGCTGGACTGATGAAAAAGTTCTTGCTGTTACTATTGTGTTCTGACTTTCTTAATCTGTTTAGCTAAAACTTACAATGCTTTGAGAGCCAATTAATGAATTAAACAGACTTCCCTACCTTGGAAATGTTTTCAGAGGGCAGAGCAATGGCAAAGAATAGGAAGAACTTCACTCATTAAGCCATCGTGGCATGTCTGGCAGAACAACTGGATGCCTATCTCTTCCCATGAACTGTATGAACAATACTGGTAACAGCGCAGGAGATTAACCACGATAACCTGAATCCCACTATGGAATTACAGTTTTGTCAAGAACAACCCTGTCCCAGAAAAGACTGTATTACTTTTTATGTGTAACAATGTTTCCCTCGCAGTCCAGATCTAAGTGCACTTACTGGTTACTCTTATCTGAAAAAAAAATATATAGACTTCCATAAAATACACAATATTCAGACTTTTATATGGTACAACTGTAAAAAAAACCCTGTCTTGGTATAACTTTACTGACTGCATTGAGCAGTGCTCAATGACTACAGTACTAGACACACTCAGAAGATCTATTTTCATTTTAGGTAGAACTTCTGACCTCTTTTCTCTCATCTACCTCACAAATATAATGGGGATTTGTCTTCATAAAATATAATGAGGCTTACATTACTGTGTAATTGCTAAGAATTAACCTGACCACCATTAGTCAGCATGAAAACGTATGCGTCTCATAACAATGAGATTCCGTCAATGTCTAAAAAACAGGAGTACCTTTTATCAGAGGTGATTACACCATGTATGACATTGAGGGGTCAAAAACTCCACCCATAGTGTGAGAACATGCAGCAATGAAAAAAAGTTACTACTGATTCATAATGACATTTTAAACTGGCATTAGGTATGGTAATTGATATGATATGATAATAGTCATCTGTATCCTATCTTGTCCACCTAAACTTCAAAATTTTTCACAAGAACTTTAAATAGCAAGACTCCAGCCGTCCTGTGACTAAATTTTTAGGTCATTCTTCCATGACAAGAGAATTGGTCCCACAGAATTCAGGCCCCTACGTATTATTCCCCTCCAAGGGCACATGAGAAGTCCCTATTATCAACAGAGGTACGTATACAAATTGAGAAAAGAAGATCTCTAAAATGGTCTTTTTAAACCGTTCTAATGATACCTTGCTTTGCAGCATGTGGCATTTAACATTTTCAAGGCACCACACAGACAGTAACTAATGAATCCTGACAACACCCCTGTGAGGTAAGTGTCTATAATCATCACCATTTACAGGTGGTGAAGCTGACACGGAAGGCCAACTTCGTACATGAGCTACAGTAGGGATACATTTAGCCAGATTAGTTAAGTGTCATAAAGAATTTTAAACAAGTCCTTTCTGCATGTTCACAGCGGAGCTGGAACTGGAACCTGGGGTTTCCTCTCTTCAGTCCTCAGACCTAGGACAACACCGTGCTACCTTGGGGGCTGGGCTAGATGACCTCTAAAGGTCCCTTCCAACCCAAATCATTCTATGCTTCAAGCAGTTCCAGGCCACACCTTCAGCTGCCATCAGCAGCTGCAATTTTTCTAAATCCAGCACAGTTGTAACTGCTTACACCAACACTGAACTTTGTCCAAAGGCTTTCTGAACAGTTTTGCACAAAAACTCTTTATGCCTGATTAAAAAGAAATGAAATGTCTTTTTCTGGCAGCACCTGGTCTCTCCAGGAACACATGTTTACATTTTGCTGAATTACACAAATACACTACGCTTTTTGGATCGCTGCAGACATATTAATATTGAACTGCAGGCAACCACATGTTGGTAATGAGCCCATTTTGTGTCTTGGCTCATGGAAAAGAATGTGGAAATACCTTGTTCTGTGGTATTTTTCCTCTGACAGTACTGATACAGTGCCGCAGGCACTCTGAAAATAATAGCATAAGGTTAACTGACAATTGCATGTGTATTTACACCGATAGCCTGATATTATCATATTGTTAAAGAAAGAAAAAATCTGGGGCTAGAATATGCAACTAAATAAATTTCTAGCTGGTGAAAGCAAGTGAAGCTAGAAGAGACATTATGCTCAGACTGCTCACACAGTCCACACGTTCTGTACACACGCCATTTCAGAAACCTCTGAGAATCCCAGAGGAGGGGCAAAGACGCAAGCAAGGCTTTAAACAGCAGTAAAACATCAGCCCAGCAGTACTTGCATACCCGCTGCTCCCATGGAAGTTAATAGAAGTTTTAAGCTTTTCATAAACGCACTATCAGGCCACACAGAGCAAGCAAATTAAGCAATGAAGGATTCCTCTAAAAACAGACTGCTTCTGGCAGCTGGAATTATCTACAAACTTTTCTTGAAAACAATAAGACGCTTTTTTCAGGAACCAGGGGAGAGTCTGCAGGCCCTAAGTTGCAAGTTCTCAAGGAACTGTATTCGTAGGACAACTAAAAATTAGTGTAATTATATAACACAGATGTATTTTTTACATGTAGCATGGCACACAAAATGCAGTAATGAGACATCCTAACTGAAACTATCCTGCTGGCTTCTCCACGGCTCCCATCCTTCCATTCTGACTAAGCAGAGAGAGAGCTGCTGCATTCAGTGCAGAGAGTCTGAACAGACTCTCTCTACCTCTCACTTGCGCCGCGCTTTGCAAATCATCTCCTCTCCCCCCACATCACCCATGCTCCTTCTGTGTCTCTTCCCATCTGCGCAAGTTCCCATTAAGCCATACAACTTACCCTCAAACCACTGCTCCATAGCCTAACACTTCTCACACCTACAAAGTACAACCAGGTCCCTCACCTGTGCTTAGAAAGCATGTCTTGTTTTGTGTAAGGCTTTTGTTAGGAATATTGTGCTGGGTGTTTATGAAGTTACAATTCTGTCTCTGTAAGCCCAGTATTTACTACCTTTACTATGTACACTTTTTCCCTTTAACTTTGCTGACCTGCCACATAAAATAACTCTTGTGTTTTCCCTGTAAATTAATTATCGTGGGGCTTTTCATTTTCCTTTAGCTTAGACGGACATAAGCAAGTTTCACTTACATCATTTTAATTCAGTAGGAAGTTTTATTTATCAATTTCTCTTCTGTACAACCCAAATTGAGTCCTTGAAGCATATATTCTGTAGCTAGAGATGATTACCTGGAAGTTTAGGTTGTGTGATGGTTTTAGTGTTGATCACTGAAGAATTTAAGAGGCGATTTCTGGGAAAGTACACTATACCTAACCTTTTCACCAGTTGTCTCACTGCCTGACTTTAAATATACTTTTTACTCAATCAATAATTTCTTAGCTGACAAAAACAATTTTCTAAAAGCTGTGGTAGTATCTAGAATTTGTTATACAGCGGTAATTCAACTTGTCATGTTGTCCAATAGAAATATTACCAGAAGGCAATCCACCAGTTTCAGTCACTGTCACCAGAGTTTAAACAACAACACGGCATTTGAGAAACAGGGGTTTGCTATAAAATCTGCATCAGCTAGTGGTGGCAACTTTCCCTATCATGTCACCTTAGGTGGTGGACTCAGTCAATACCTTTTGAATTGTTTCTTACTCAGAGTAAAAGAAACTGTGCAATGCAGAGGACTGAAAAAAACTTTTAGACCAACAAGCTGGCACATTGAACGTGACACAGTTTTGCTACCTGTCAGAGCAATGCCCTTAACAATTATTAGAGCCCTTAACAAATCATTAGAGCAGAGCCCTTAACAAATGGGTACGCATGTGCCCACTGAGACAACCATGCAAGGCAAGGGAGAGTAATCGGGAACACAAGAATCTCAGATCCTCTCCTTGCCTCCCTCTTTCCCTCCCAGCTGGTGAAGCCATCTCCAGTGTCCCCAGTACCTGGGAACCAAAGGCTGCAGAAGAAAACACAAAGGAGGGCTACATCAGCACCGCAGTGTGCCTGGGGAGCTGCTCCATGCTGTGCAGGGCACAGGCGGGCACAGCTCCTCCGCCAGTAACGAGGAGCCAGGGCCATCTTCTACTCTAAGCAACCATCTGGTCTGCGCCACGGGCCAAGCCAGCTCACCCTCAGCTGAGATGCCGGGTCCGACTTCCAGGTCTTGCACTTCCAAGTCTTTTTGGGGGTGCTCATGTCCAAAAGATAATACAGCTAACAAGATAGATTTTTAACACAAAATATTGTGTGATATTAACAAAGACCACAATAAAAGAAACCAGAGTTTAAGAAAAGTGGCTTTAAGAGCAGATTTGTTTCTTCTGTCCCTATGGCAGCACTGATTTGTGTTCATCTGCTTTGCATGACAACAGCCTCCCAGTCCCAAATGCACGACTTTCTAACATGTACGTGCTCATTTTGATCTTGTGGTGTCTAGCACTGACGAAAGAAGTTGTGTAACGCTGATGCGATCCTCAAAATAGCACCTTAGCAGCTAAAAGCTAGGGCACAGATTTTTACTAATTCCTGCTATATTTAGCATTGTGCTGCCTTACAGTTTCCCCAATAAGCTTCTATTAAGTTAAATGCCTAATTCAAACATACCAAAGGCCCAACAGTACTGAAAGAAAATAGCCCAACAGCAAGGTCACTTGCTTCATAAACCATCGCAACTGATGTCAAATTTTCACAGGCACTCTAAATCCAGGGCTTGAACAGGGACACATAAGAGTTTCAAACAGAGAGAATTCATCCTCTTTGTTTGCCTGGAAATACAGTTTATCATGCTCAAATCCGTAGTACAGAATCTGTAAACAAGAATTAAGTTTCAGAGACTTTTCCAAAAACTCAGTTCTGTATTAAATCTAATTAAAATTAATTACTTTTGTGTGTGCTCAGTGAGTTGTGGCTTTTGCCATGTTCTTCACTGTAGGAGCTGATTCTCGATAAACTTTTCATAAAGCCCAACTGTATTTGCAGAGATTAGAAAATAACTATACTGTGGAGCAGCACTGAGTATTACAGTACCGGTCACGTTAGTAGCACATGTTAGTCTAAATATATGAGACAAGAAGCAGCACAGATGATCCTCTGCTGTTATTTTCCAAAGAAAGTGCATTGCCTTACAAGCTATTAAAATCATAGTACCAGCGTTTTGTAAGCAGTGCTACAACAGAAGACACCAGCCAAATTCAAAATCAAATCATTTTGCTTTCCCACCATAAAGACTAGCCCATTTAAAGTATATTCAAGTAATTTTTTTAAGAAATAAAAAACCAAATCTCCTTGATTTTTTCCCACTTTTTTTCCCAGACAAGGACTATTATTTTTTGTAATTTTCAGAATTTTAGAATTTTACAAAATTACACTAACTTGTGAATAGTGGTAGTCAGCTTAAATCTGCCCTTCCAAGTGACTCAAATACGCTACTGAAATATTGAGCCTAGTTCTACATTTTCCCGGTCCTGCAGCTGTGGCAGGGATCAAGGCAGGGTCTGCTGTGGCAAGCTGGTTCCCCGGACCAGCACTGCTGCCTGTTGTGATGGGGAGCAGCACGCCTGCTCTCCCAACTCGCTGCCGGCTGCTCATACAGAAGAGACAACACGGTGCTGCTGTCAAATTCAGAATAGCAGCACGCTTCATCAGGATGGCTTTACCTCCCACACTGGCAGGGCATCTGGAGGGGGTTTCAGCAGAGGGAGCCCAAGCACAGGCTGTTGGTGAGGGACAGGCAGAGCCCTTGCCCTACAGCAGGACCTTGGGATCACACCTTCCAGCCTTTGGCAACAATTTGTACCTGCTCTGTTCCATTTCTCAGATAGGAAATTACCACCATTTGATATTTTCCAAGAAGTAGACAGGTTGTATGTGTTATGGTTATGTGCAACTCTCAAAGGCCACACTTGTAACAAAACCTGTCAGGTTTTACCTGTCTGTTAAGAAGGTCTATCAGCACAAACCTGAGGCAGTTCCTCTTGGCCTAGGCCTCCAGGACTACAGCTTGTTTCCCCTTTCAGCAACAGTGTCAACTCCCAAATTAAGAGTAATATTAACATACTTCTAAACTGTTTTTAATTAGTTCTTTAAATAGCTGAGTTGATTTTTTTTTTCCTTTTACACATACAAAAATTTTCTCTATTTCATCTTTTCACATTTCTGAGCCGGATGCAACTGTTTCTTGCCTTACAATGGCAATCACGCTCATTTTTCTCTTTTATCTCCTTCCTGACCACACGAAGAAATAGTGGACAACACTGGCAAAATTTTAATCCTTATCATAACATCTATTGGTACGGCTAAGCAAAACATAACAGGGTGCATGTGCCGTGCAGGATTTGATTAGTAAAGTTCTTAAGACCCATCTTACATTCACGTCTATTTCTTTTAGAGGAGGGAATACATAGAGTTAAATGCAACCAAAGGTATAATATCATCAAGCATTTTTCATGGGGGAGACTTGCATATAGACATGTACCTTACAACCAGCTATATGTCCAAATCACTCCATTCCAGCTCCTCCTTCATCAATCCTTCTCTTCAGTTACAGTTTCTCTTTATCAAATTCCTCAGAAACTTCAAAGCTTCACTTCTTTTTCAAACTGGTATAGTTGGATCACTTGTATTTTCTATGTATTCCAAACTGTCTCCACAAACTTACAAAAACAAGAGCAATCCTACCTTCTTAGTGTCGGTCAGGTTCAACACACCAGCAAAGGCAGGCGAAAACTTTTGTTTTTTAACAAATGAATACAGTTTTTCGTAAACATAAAATATTTTAAGGAAAGTAAAGATTCCTTAATATTGAAGAGATTAAAATATGAGAAATACTTCCCCATTTATTCTAAATTTGAAGAATTTCTTTGTGCTTTTTTCCCCTCACAGTCTCTACTCATTTACCTAAACTCACCATTCACTCTTGATTAAATATTTGCTTTACTGATCTTTCTTTGCTGTCACAATCCAAAACACAAAATTGTTAGGACATGTTTAAGAGACAATATTTTTAGGACAACATAACATTGTGCATATAAAGGCAGCCAAAAGCTGCTGAAGAGTTTCAAATCTAATGAGGCATAACTTATAGGGAGAGGTAATTTCTTCTACCAGATTCACTGAATATTGCCATAGAAAGCAAATGAACCTTCAGCTGCACAAGCCACTCTTCAGATTCTTCTCCACCTCAAAGCTTTTTTTTCCAGCTATGTTTATTAAATATTTTACTTTTCCCCATAATCTTCCCTCTCCTCTTTGTAACATCACGGCTACACCAATACTACTGATTCTTGCTAAGGTAACTGAAAGTGCTACGGTGGAAATGCAATACTTGGAAACTGCATTCCAGATTTTTCAGATACTGCATGCACATCATTATTGTTTCAGTTTTTGGGGTGTTGCTGCCTGTTATATATAAGGAATATGATACTTAATAACTTAGTATTGGAGAAGGAATATTAATTGGAAAAGATATATGAGACCCCATTCTTCTTCCATATTGAGGAAGGTGTACAAAACATAAAGTGATGAAAACCTTGATTTTCTGAGTGTACACACTTCAGATCCCCTCAGCATTATGGCTTATGGTCTCCCACTTTCCTGGGATACACCACTTGGGAAAACTGTTATATACTAAAAAAGCAGCATTTATTTATCTGTCCCCCTAGGCGCCGGCAATTTCCATGGCAGCTCTGACAGCACAGCATCATACCTGCTGGGATGAGGTGGAATGTTGTCATACAGCTGAAAGAGAGCTGGCAACTAGTAACAGCTAGGTAGACCAAGTAAATATATTTTAAAATTAAACTAAGAATGCTTTGCCAGTTGGTATGTTTTGCAAACAAACTTTAATTTACATTACTCTTTCAAAAGTCTGCGGTGTGGTCAGCTATTTGTAGCAATTGCAGTGATCTCGCTACCATCTTGTCCGTTATTAAATTTGCTTTGTTTTAAAAAGCGAGATAACCACTAGCTGCAACATTTGCTGCTCACCTCGCCAACAAACCATGAGCAATCTTTTAATCAAGGCTTTCGATCTGGGCCATTATAACGCAAGGGAAACTGCACTTTTTTTCCTTCCTCTGTTCTCTTTCTGAACCTGATCCGCAGCAAAGCGCAGCAACAGACGAGATAAAGGCTTCAGATTAACCTAACTTCTCAGTGTTATTTTTTGAGGTTAGAAAATTATTCATTTTTCTGGGACTAGTGATACTTGACCATATCCTCCAGGACTGTAAATTATAATAGCCTGATTGAATGGAGCGGACCTTTGACAGCTGATATTAACAGTACATCCGCCTCACCACGTGTAACCTACCAGTATTCAGCCACTCTACAGAGAAGTATGGAGAGACTGGACTGGAACGAAAAAGGAAACATAAAAATCAACAATTAGATTCTCTCGCTAAATGAAAAATAAATTTTGAGTCAAAAAAAAAAAAAAGTTTCTGGCCAACCCGAAGGTCAAGGGCGAAATTCAGCAGCGCTTCCACCAGGCGCTCCCCCTGCTCCTCCTCCCCCGCCCTGCCCCGGCGCCAGTTCGCTGCCCTCAACCACCCACCGGCCGCGGGGAGAAGGCCCGCCCCAGTGCGGGGAGGGCTGCGCCGAGGCCAGGGGAACGTGGCGCTTCGCCCGCCGCTCGGAATCTTTTCAGCCTCCCCGGCGCAGCCCGCCTCCGCGCTCCCGCCCCCACCTGAGGCAGGGCAGCGCGGCGGGGCGGCCCGGCGGAGCGCGGCCCGGGCAGCGGCCTGAGGGCCGCGGGAGGTAGGCGCCTGGGCCCGCTCCGCTCCTGCTCGGTTCAGAGGGCGAAACGCCGTTGTTGGGGGCCCGGCGGGGTGGGAGATCGGAGCTTGGGAGCCGCCTGGTCACACCTGAGCAGCTCCCGGCTTGCAGAGGGCCGAGGCAGCTCCTCTGCCAAACCGTGGTCGGGCCGGGGTCCCGCCATGGAGGGGTCTCACCAGCCTGCCCTCATTTACCTGCTGGCTGCCAGGTGAGAAGACGGTCTTGAAACAGTGAGCCCAGTAACGCTGTGTGTGTCGCAGACATGTTAGTATGAAAGAGTGGAGAGTAACGTGCGCAGCGCTGCAGCTGGGGACCGACCTGCGCGTGAGAAACGAAGGCGGTTAGAAGAACCAAGGCAGTGGTGCGTGTACCGCCCTGGCTGTGGACAGTGACAGGACTCCACTGCCTTCCCTTGCAAGGTGTCCTTATATGCAAGCTTTTCATATCCAGTCTGTTCTGTGAGTACAAGTTAAATGTGCTGTGAAGCTGCGTTTCTTAGGAAATACATCATCCATCAGATAAACTGCCTTCAACTCTGACTGGGAGTAGAGTAGCCATTTTAAACTCAAGACCACGTCTGCCAGCTTGGCAGATCCAAGGGTTGCTATTACTATTCTGAAAATACGGTTTCCTCAGTCTTGCACTCCAGGATTAACTACTCAGTGCCAGAAATGACGGTTTCTTGCTGCTGAAGAGATGTTCCAACTGATCTGCAGCATAGTACATAAAGTGACAGGAAGGGTGTATTTATACAGCAGCTTGATGGCCTCTTCGTTAATCAGTCCTTGGGATGCCTTTCAGGGTCAGACTGCTCTAGGCTAGATACGTTGCCTTTTTCCCTCTTTGACGCCATTTGCATACTTTTTCCTTAATTAACTGAGCTACGTGTGTATTTTCCCCATGGAGCAGGTGCACTGGCTAGATGCCATTCGACTGAAAGAGCATTCAAAATACTCGTGTATAAACTCACCTCTGGGCAGGTACCATGGACTTGAGGAGGGATTTTTAAACACAGACTGATACAGTTTCTCATTTTATTTTTCTCTACCGTGTAACGGAATGCCACGTCTTAAATAACTGAACACCTTCTACTGCATTCAGCAAGGAGCAGTTGGCATCACTTTACAGGAAATGGAGAAAGTGGCTGGTTTAATAGCATAGTTTCAGAGAATTACCTCAGCAGTGTTTCAGCTGGTTCCTTTGCTATAAAAATTGCTGCGTTAGATCATCTGCTAAAGATGCTGTGGTTCAAAAGGACCATTCGTACACAAGAACCAAACACAAAATTATTGTTGTGCAGAATCACATGGTCTTATGGGAGGGAATGTGAATGAAAAAGATAGTTATCACTACCAGTCTTAACTGCAACGTATGAAGACTCTCACAAGAGAAGCTTGAAATTTATAACTTCATGTTTATCATGCTTTTCTTAATTTATAAACAGGGCACTTGCCCACTTACACGTAGGCATTCAAATTTGTGTTCTTAAAAACACTTGCACAAAAACTCTAAAATTACAGTGTATATTGACATAAATGAGGTCCTCAACTCCTCTGTCAGCTACATACACTTTTACCCAAGAGTTCAAGGAAGCAGTTTTTTCACTAACTCCATGGCATTTTGAGTAGTCTCTTCTGTTTAGCACTATATTCTAGCAAGATGAAGCCCTGGAGATTTGACACCATCCTCAGTCCTCAGTTTTGATCCATTCTGTTCCATTTCTGCTCACTCTGTTTCCTCTTAAGCCTTTCTGCTACTGTGCTAGGCTTGGACTCGTTTTTTGACTATGAGCAACGAGTTTTAAAACAAGTCATCCCTGTGACAATCCCCATTTTTTCTGTTAAAGGTCAGACGGATCTCTTGAGTAATTAAAATTAACTCTTTCTCAGAGGAGATATTGCTACTTATCATAGTCATTCTTATTGTCAGAGGAAGGACAGTTCAGTAATAATATGATTAATTTTAAGACAAACTTGGATGAATGAGGAAGCTTTAAAGTCTGATTGCGACGTAAAGGAAACAACGTATTTCTCTTACATACACTGGAAACTGTAGAAGTGTAAGCAAAGCCACTGCAGCAAAAACCGCCAAAATGAGTTAAAAGACACCTCAGTGACTTTGAAGGGCATTACATCAACCCCCAATATAAACAGTAAATTAATATATATATAGCTGGGTGGAAGGAAGACAATAGCGAAAAAAAGGTTTCACTCTTCGAGATAATACTGCCATGTGCTACTGCGGCCAGTTAAACTCAATGGTTGGTAAAGCAGTTTAATGCACTGAAACTACATCATGATTTTTATACTATGGAACACAAAAAATGCAATTAACATACAAAACATTTTTTTAATATATTTGCTAAATTAACATAGTTCATTTAAACTTGGAACAATTTGTTCTTTTTTTATTTTCTTTCTCCTTTTCCCCATCTTGAATAGTAAGAGTAGTTGGGTAGTCACAGAGATTTTTTTTTGTGATATAATATGATCCAGAACGTGACCAGTGATGAATGGCATTCCTCAGGAGGCAGTAATAGGACCAGTGCTGTTTAACATTTTTGTCGGCCACATGGGCAGTGGGACTGAGTGCACCCTCAGCAAGTTTGACGATGACACCAAGCTGTGTGGTGTGGTTGACATGCTGGAGGGATGGGATGCCATCCAGAGGGACCTTGGTAGGTTTGAGAGGTGGGCCCGTGTGAACCTCATGAGGTACAACAAGGCCAAGTACAAGGTCCTGCACATGGGTCGGGGCAATCCCAATCACAAATACAGGCTGGGCAGAGAATGGATTGGGAGCAGCGCTGAGGACAAGGACTTGGGCGTGCTGGTTGATGAGAAGTTCAACGTGACCCATCAGCATGCACTCACAGCTCAGAAAGCCAACCATATCCTGGGCTGCATCAAAAGAAGCGTGATCAGCAGGGCGAGGGAGGTGACTCTGCCCCTCTACTCCACTCTGATGTGACTCCACTTGGAGTCCTGGGTCCGGCTCTGGAGCCCTCAGCACAGGAAAGACATGGACCTGTTAGAGCGGGTCCTGAGGAGGGGCACAAAAGTGATCAGAGGGATGGAACACCTCTCCTAGGAGGAAAAACAGAGAGAGTTGGGGTTGTTCAGTTGGAGAAGAGAAGGCTCCAGGGAGATCTTACTGCAGCCTTCCAGTACCTGAAGGGGGCCTATAGGAAAGCTGAAGAGGAACTTTCTACAAGGGCATGTAGTGATGGATCAAGGGGTAATGGCTTTAAACTGAAATAGGGTAGATTCAGACAAGATATAAGGAAGAAATTCTTTACTATGAGGGTGGTGAGGCACTGGAACAGGCTGCCCAGAGAAGCTGTGGCTGCCCCCTCCCTGGAAGTGTTCAAGGCCAGGTTGGATGGGGCTTTGAGCAACCTGGTCTGGTGGAAGGTGTCCCTGCCCATGGTGGGGGGGTTGGAACCAGATGATCTTTAAGGTCCCTTCCAACCCAAACCATTCTATGATTCTATGACCTCATCACAGAAAAGTTTTTCTCCTGTATGCCCCCCTCAGTGACATGCCGTTTTCCAACTAAGAAACTTACACATGAGCTTCCAGTGATACCTGGAACCACTCCTTCATCTAACTAGGGTTTTTTCTGGCCCACTTCATTCTCTCACTGCTTTGTTTTTCTTATCTGGATTGCAGCCAATACCCTTGACCACAGGTGATGTTTTGGGGTAGCAGGATTCAGGTATATCAAATTTTGAAATGATTTTTTTTCCTCAACTTCAACAGTTTGCATATCTGCCTTTACTGCTCTGCTTAGTTGGTCCCAGCTCATGAAGACATGCCATTGCCTGCAATGGGAAAAGTAAAAGTGAATGAAGTTCTATTTCTTTTTTATAATCTTCCGTACAATAGATGAAATCATGTTCCTGATAACTCCTTTCACGTTGCTTCATGAGTAAAGAACATACATTAATCAGACAGTACTTGGAACAGAGCTTATCTCATAACATTAAAGCAACCAGGACAAATATTTGCAGCTGTACATAAAAGGCAGCAGGTAAGCTTCTGACTGATCAGGGTTTTTCATTAAGTGGTAATGTATTGTCTGTATGATACTCATTGTTTCAGTGTTAAAAAAAAAAAAAAAAGGTTGTTCTCTTATTCCTTCCAACAGCAATATTGTGGTTTTTAGATTTGAATGTGGATAACAATTAGAAGCTTGAGTAAGTTGCTGTGTGGGAAGAGGTGCAGCACTAAACTTACACCCTAGGGAAGCAGGATTAAAGTTTTGGTGAAATACTTCTGTGTTCTCCATTGTTTTGATGGCTTTAGGGGCTGAATGGTTTAGCTATAAGAGCTTGTCACCAGCTGCCTGGGGAAGCAACACTGCACAGAATCCTCTAGCAAAACTTCGCACCTTCCCAGCTTGTTACACACCTCGTTTCCTGGGCTTTATCCAGGGGGTGCCCCCACTCCAGAAGTTCCTGAGAAGATAGTCTGTAGGTATTGCTTTTAATACCTTCAGGAAAAATAAGAGGACGTTATACTCCCTTTATGCATTTTTGCCCTCTGCGTGTAATCAGTCATATCCGTTATCTGTGAAAGGATTTTATAAGAGCAGATGTTTGACTCGTATAACAGAAAAACATTTAGTAATTCACTGAGGGAAAACTCCAACATTGTCACTTAAAATCTAACCAAAATTAACAATATTTAGCAACAAACTACAATAAAAGTCCATAAAATAAAAAAATTCATCTGATTCACTGAACGCACCAACATTTGGAGAAAAAAGCTACAAAATGTGACTTCAAAAATCTTTTACAATCTTTATAGAACATTTAAGTCCATGATTTGTTTGATAAATTTCAGATGCCACTTCAGTTTAATTACATCAACAGAAAGATACTTAAGTGAAGCTGCAGGGAGATAGCAATTTGTATTGTCTATAATTTCTTAAGCAGCCCTGCTCTTGGCATGTCAATCAATAGGACGTGATGTCTGGTTATTTGAAGTTCATCATATATCATTTAGCACTGACCGTCACACCCTATCCTCAGCAGGGCAATGTATTATAGGTGAAGTCAGTCAAATGGCTAGGAAAATGGATAGAAACCTATTCCTTTGTAGTATGGCATACATATATTTAATAGCATAATAAATAATTAGAATAAAAATATACTGCATCCCGTACATTTTCCTGTAACTATGTCACTTTCTTCACTCACTTAGAAAAGAGCTCATTTTTTTCAATTGTCACAAGTGAGGTACTGCCAATAAACAAAGATAAAATGTGAATCTTTCTAGTATTAGCAAATGCATCTTTGCCCCCTGATCTAACTTTCCAAAAGCTCCCACCATTATGCTACCGAGACAATGCCACAGATCCTTTACAGGCAAATCCAGGAAGAACAGTAGCCAAGTAAGGATATGAATCTATCATTTGTTTAAATTCACCTTCTGGTACATCTTGGTAGGTGACACTACATTAGACTGAATTGTCTGAGAGTTGAGAGCGTACATTGAGGAAATACAACAATGTGCTTGCACTTGTCTCATACTCTTTCCTAAATTCACGACCATTATAGGAGACCTGTTGTTTCCAGTGATGAAAGCTATTAGCTCAAGAACCAAGCGGGATACTGCATTATTCTAAATTAGCAGGTTGGGGCTGGGGCGCAGGTTGTTTCCCGCTCCCTCGGCACACCGGAGTTCACATTGTACCTACTTCCCACAACGTCAGAGCTACGCATGCAAAGAGTCTCAAGCCGGGGACATACCACCGGTGAAATGCATCTCTAAGGGCACCTGAAAGTAGTGCACACAGTCAGAAGGAGGTAGCTTGGTTAAAAAGGCAATTAAGGGAAGCAACAGCTCTGAGAAGGCTTCAGCTTGTTAGAACAGAAAAAAGGGTAAGAGGGAGCCGTTGCTAACTGGCAGCCATACTGTCTTCCTCTTGGATAGGCACCAGGATGAAAGACAGTCACAACGCTGAAAGACTTTTTACGGTATTTTCTGACTTGCTCAAATCCTGCTGTCTCCTCAAAAGGCTGACACCTCTTTATTGCTACTGTATCCTCCCTGCCGCCTCTTACTATCTACATGCATTGAATCATTCCCAGCAGCTCCCGCATGTCACTGTTTCCTTCTTCCCCTGTGTCCTTCTCCCTGTGATACAGTCGTCGCCATCAGGGAAGGCATACCTTCTCAGATTTTGCTAATCTAATTTGCCGCAAGGGTGGAAAATCAGGAAGGAAGAAAAGTGACTGAAAGCACGGATGTGCAATTTTTGCAAGAATATAAATAGAAATGCTGAGCAGTTTTATGCCATGTTCGTACCAAGTCGTCAGATCACATGGGGTTCCCGCCCTCCTGCAAAGACCATTCTGAGGATCTCTGTGTTGTTTAATGTGGAGTCAGTAGCTCAGCACATATGGGTACCTGGGACAATATCCCAGGGATACTAGATTTTGAATCCCTGTGTGAAACAGAGTTAATTTTCTCCATGACACTGCACTTTCCAGATCCATTTTACTAGCTTTTACATGAAGGCATAGATTCTCATGCACTGTCTCGTTCAGCAGCCCTAGTTTGCTGACCACATGGGAGAGAATAAGCATTTGAGAGGCCATGGTATTAGAACATACAACCTGGGTGTTTAGGCAAGACAGAGCCCTTTCAGCTTCCCTGGACTGATATTGAGGCAGGAGAACCAGGAACAGTCTGAAATGAGGAAAAAACTCTATGAAGTCTCTGGCTTATTATCTGTAACTTTCTGGTCTGCTGCCAGACGGTGAGTAACGATGAAGTGACTGGGTCAGGAACGTTAGCTTGCCGTGCTGATTTGAAAGCACACGTTTCTCCAAGGTCCCCAGCCTAGTGCCTCTGAAAGTGGTAGACTTTGTCATGCATCCTTGAAGTCACCAGCTCATCAGTATATTGAATAGCGCAGTGATGTCAAAGCACAGGCCTCTCTGGAGAACTGGCTCAGGCCTTCTGTCTTGCTGGACTGGTGTCAAAACTTCTGTAGGATCAAGCTGGATGAAAGCCAAGGAGTAGGCTCTTGTAGAATTACTGGCACATCCCCTCGAATTTTCTGGGTTTATGTCAAGATACTGACAAGGCCATTCTGTTTCCCTTAGCTTCTGTGGAGGAGAGTATGTAGTAGAGTATCCATTTTATTATGCAGAAATTGAAACACTGCAAGAAAAAGATTCCTACTCTTTTTCTCATCTCTGGAGGTTCTCACACAAGGCAGAAATGGAACAGGCACTAGATTTTCAGTGTTGACCTGGGTAACTCTCCCTATATCCAGGACTGACCTATTACTTCTGTTAGCATGGCAGCAGAGGGAGATCAGGATGCTCACATCCCCAGTATTTCAGACCTTCTCTAATTGCTCCGTCTACCCGATAAGTTTCTCATTTCCACTACTTCAAATGAAATGGTAGGAAATAACTACAGTTGCACTCATGAATAAGGAAACAATGCCCCACCCAAAGTATTAATATAAGATGCAGATAATTATTCTTCTCAGAGTTATAATGAGAAAAATCTATCCCTGTCTAACGTGTGCCCTATGAAAATTTGGTTTCATATAAATTCCTCTCCATGTGCTGTGAAATCTGTAGGCTGTAATTAAGAACGCACGATGTTCTTACTTCATCAGGTCATCATTACATGGAAAGAGAAGACTGTTATAAGCTTTTAATGTAACAGAAGAATATTTTGAGTTCTGAGCTTTCAAGAAGAATATTTTTTTAGGCTATGAAAGACTCTGAATATAGAGAATGACAAATATCTATGTTACAAAAAATCATCTGAAGTGATGCAACAATGCCAGTTTCCTGACAGCAATGAGTCCAACATTAGATTGTATTGATGAATAAAAGTAGTCCTTTGACAAGAGTACTTAAAGAAGTTGATAACAACACAAAATGGTGCTTGAGTCAAAAGACTGGCTAGGGGTAATATTTCAGAAGTTCCCCAAAGTGACCTGAGACCTGTTTGCCATTCTCTTAAGTGACAACAGCAAGTGCCAGAAACCTCACTGCAAGCTAGTAAATTTATGCACTTATCTATATTACAGGTTTTCAAAAGCATTTAAGCACCTGTGATGAAGGACTTATGGGCTCCATACTTTTAAGGATCTGGTCCTAAGTCACTTCTGAAATTAGAACTTAGGTTCTTAAGTGATTTGGATGCTTTTGAAAGATTTTGCCTTGATATTCCCTGTAGGTTACACACATTACTGGCACAGTACAATGTATTTTTAAGTAGTCTTTTACATCTTTGCTCCATTTCAGTTCAAAGAATTAAAATTTGTAATGCAGATGAATTTATTGTGGTTTAGTTTTTAACTAAATAGGATACTTGATTTATATTGTTTGAAATCAAATTTAAAAGGATAACAGCTGAACTATATTTAGAAAAATATAGTGCAATGTTAACAAAGCTAGCCTCTGGAGCTGATACTTCATCAGCCTGACATATCACTACTAATTTGAACGTGAAACTTTCAGGAAACAAATAACCCATTAATTTCATTTTTTTATGTGTTCGTGTTTTATCCATCAGTTGTTTTAAACACCCATTGCTAACCAGGGCATTTCATAGCTCTTCCTATGTTTACTGGAGCCATCTGAAGTAAGTTTAGTTTGTCTGAGCATAAAATAGGAAAGAATCAGTCTCATTTTTGATTCTGTAGTTCTGTAGCCAACCTTATCATATTTAAAATGCTACTTTTATGAGTTGTAAACCATATTTCCTAATAATTACTATAGATAGAAACATAATTTAGTATATTTTTACAGGCTTAGTACATTTTGTTCTATTGTAAACCATATTTCCTGATAATTACTATAGATAGACAAATAATTTAGTATATTTTTATAGGGTTAGTACATTTTTATAGTATGGTAAACCATATTTCCTTATAATTACCAGAGAGAGAAAAATAATTTATATTTTTATAGGTTAGTACATTTTTATTACTGTACAATTTTTGCAGATTAAGTACTTTGTACTTTTTCTTTTTAAAGCAGTTGCATTTCCTCAGTAACCACTTTTTTATTATTTAAATAATTTACAGATGATGGCTTCCTAAACTTGTTTTCCCTATTTTGCATTTTGAAGTTTCTGTATAAATGTATGTGCTGCTAATTTTGAAGGAAGAACAAAGCATCTGTGAGACACTGTAGAAGTTAATGACATTGTTAAAATGATGACAGATTGCTTTAATGGTAGATATGCACTTAATTGGAGGAAGTATAACAAAATGTGCTATTTCATACTACTAAAAAGAGTCAGTCAGGAGCCATCACCCATTTGCAGTCTTGTCTTCACCCAAATCACGATGCATGTACAGTATGATAAGTGATAGACATTGCTAGGCATGTATTCATGTACTGTACATTCATTCCGACAACCCATTAAATAGTGTTTGTTAACCTTTAATTCAGATGTCTGCAATAAGATAATACAATGTAAAACACAAGTCAATGGAGGGTCATAAAGCTGTTGCTGCTACAGTTTTTATTAGCCTGTTATTCACTGCTGAATGCAGCTACACCCTGAAGCAAGTCTTGTATAAAAGTACGATGTCAATATATTATGACGCAAACTCAACCTATAAAATCAATGACAAGTATTATGTCTGTTGCTATCACCTACTAAAATATAGATACTGTTTTTAATGGGTGCGATAGTGCTAGACTCAACAGCATCGTGCTATTAAGCCTAACCCCTGTAGGCATGAAGCGCACTTACAGGGCTCCTGGACAAGGACTGCTCATTGTGGGGTGCTGCAACAATCAAGATAGTATAACTGACCACAGAATATGTAAGTGTTAAACCTCTTTTGAAAGGATCTTAAAACAAAGCAGAATTCCAATCTACACCATGGTATGATTCTCCATTGCATTCCACTTAAAAAGTTTAATCTGTAGGATAAAGGGACCGACCGTCTATCCCATTACCAGGTATTTGTATTTGGATTAACAACTCAGGTAACCGAATGGAAAGTTTACTTGTAAAATTTGAAAATGGCATCAAGCCAAGGAGGATGTTGAGTACTGTGGAGAACATGGTTAGAATTCAGTCTTGATAAATTGCAGGAAGGATCTGAAATCAATAGGATATAATTCAGTACGAATAACTGCAAAGCACTAAGGGGAAATCTCCTCCCCACCCCCACCTGGCTGCATAAATAAAATTGAGGAGAGAACTAGAAGCAATAATGAAACTGAATCTAAGCTGAAAAAAACAAATAATGATACTGAGAAAAAAGACAAATGTCATCCCATAACGTACCAGTATGTTGCATGTAGGACCAGGAGTAATTATTACTCTCTGCTAAACACGGGAGAGTTTGCAACTGGAATTATGTGTCCAGTTTCAAGTAGCACAGGGGTAAGGGCAAGGAATAAAGTTAAAAGTGGGGTAGAAACTCTAGAAAACAGCAAGAAAAATCATGGGACACCTTGTGGAGTAGAAGACCTGTAAAGACAGATCACATGAGGAACAAAAGAACTGATCTGCAACTGCAGAGTTTTAGGGTAAATACATAAGGAAAACCATTTTGGCATAAAGGATAATTGAATTAGGATAGGTCAACTAGAGATTTTGGAAAATAATGTAGAAAAACTTTTGTATGCATACCCTTGGTCAACATAGAGGAAAGGCTTAGATATTGCTGAAGATCTGTGTAAACCCAGCATTTATATGATTCTGTGAAAACATCCCTAAATTGCTTCTGACTCAGAACAGTTAAACAAAAACACTTGTAGGGCAAAAAGAATCAGAGCTCTGTAAAAGTAGTTTTGCCAATTGATCTATTAAGTGACTAATTACTGCATCTAAAGCAATGAAATGACTACCAGCAATACAAGATTTAGAAGGATTTGATTCAGAAGAGACAAATACCTGTAGAATCTAGTGCTATTGCATGCTGTACCTCTTTGATTTGTTGTGTTCCTGTATTACTATACACTACGCAGTATTTGTGTTGGTGGCAGAAAATGTGTCATTTCTCACAATGATGTAAGTATTGGCAGCGCATTCGCAGATGTCACGGCTGCTGACTGCTCTGCTGTGTCAACTTCATATTTAGTTGATGTCAGGGTTGTTTGCTATATGCTCTGTTTTGCATGGTGTGGAAAGTCCATATCATTATCACACGATACGAAAATAGTTCTGCAATAATTGATGGATGAAGTAATTCATTATGAATATGATGTAATGGCACAGGCACCATGATTTAATCATCAGAAGAGGGTGTCTGTGGAGCCCACACAAAGGTATCAAATTCATTCCCATGATAAATAGCATGTGATAAGCTGTTTACAAAACAATAATGCAAGTCACAGGAAAATGTACAGAAGGGAGGCATACGAATTCCTTGGATGGAAAGCAATCGACTCCTAAGAACCAAAGAAGAGGTAGTCTAATAAGGAGGAAGGGAAACAGCAATGTCAGTGGATCCATCACTCTTTTAAAAATGATCTTGCTTGATAGGCATATTTGTTAAGATTAAAACTTATTTGCTTGACCATTGTTCACAAAGCATTTCACGTGCTATTTACTGGGGACCCGAGTCTAAAGAAAAACCTTTAGGATGGTTTAGACTGCAGTGTTTCCTTTGTGTTTTCTTTTGGTATTTCCTTGCATGGAGATTTTTCTCAAAATTTTTGTTTTAAATGAGGTTGTAAACCAATTTTAGTTTAGTCAAGATAGGAATTGCACCTTAATTTCAGCTGCAGTGTCTTCTACTAGCAGACGCATTATGATCCTAGATGGTCTATTTTTGTTAGACATAGGAGATATCCTTTGTGCAAATCAAAATTCTGTATAATGTGAAAGATAACTGAAAAATTAATACAGGGAGGGGAATGGTACTTCTTGCTTTGTAATAGACTTGTCACAGTTCACTGCTACTGTGTCACTAGTTATCAAGCACCAGCACTGCCACTATTACTCCTCCAGGTCTTTGCAAGCCATCAAGCAAGAGGTGAAGAACTGGGACTGAATTAAGACAAAGTGGCTAGATTATCCTGATATAAGAGGTTTCAATGACAAAATCACCACAGGTTTCCAGAAACAACTTAAATATTATGAAAGTCATCCATGAGACTAGAGAAGTGTTTGCTCTTGATCTGCTGACGTGTTTTATTGCAGAGAATACAGTCATCCAAAGGAGAACAGTCATATCCTTTCCAAACAGAAATATGTTCCCAGTGTTATTTTCAGATTTGATTTAAAGTACCCGCTGATCAATATAAATTCTACTCTCAGAAAAACAGCATGGGAAGTATAGTCTCCGCTCCAAAATACGAAAACTCAAACTGCTTCATTCACTTTTCCTGCAATACCCTGAGGTGGTCCACTAACAGCGATAGTTGAAGCTATTGGTTCTAGAGTACTTTTTATCCTGCTGCCACAAACTCTATCACAAAACAAACTCTGCCTGCCTGTGCCAGAATGTGACTGGAAATGATGGCAATTCAAATATCTTAATTACCCCAAAATGCTCAGCAGTAAGCAGTCAACATCCACAGAATCTCATGAGCTCTTTGTTGGGAAAGGGAGAGAAACATGATGTATACTGAGATACCTGCTGCTCACTGTATTTCGTTGTTTCAGTCAGTGCCTAGATATGGTGCTTGTTAAACTCAAACTATGAAGTTTGTAGTCATGTGAAGAAAAAATAGCCCATTTTGAAAATAGCTCATTTTGAAAATGCTGACCTAATGGCATAATCTCCTGGACCTCTGTTCAGGTTTGGAGTTTCTATGCAGGGGGTGACTGGATGTCAGGAACTGCAAGGCACTACTCTAGATGTACTAGGCTTGTCAGCCAGGTCTGTGGAAGAGAGTGAGATATCAGCACATGGAGCTCCACCTGGCAAGGTGCAGACATATGGCATCAGAGGATATGGATGCTCAGTGTATTCCTGTAGAGCAGCCAGGCATCGTTTGCTCCGGATAATCAAACGCATTCTTCATTGGGAAACTGCAAAGCTAGAGCTTACAACTCCAGAAGATGAAAAGGGGAAGAGAGGTTGTTTAGGTGGCACATATAAAAGCTTTTTCTTGTTCTGTCACTGAAGCGTTCAGGTCCATGGGGCAACTCAGCTGCCTACTGTAAGAAAAATTGCTACATTTACAATTCAGATAGACACGTAAACTCTGAATAAACACATATATTTGGGGGAGTCAGCTAGAGCAGACAAGAACCACAACATCTTTTGAAGTAGGCCCATCACTGATAATTACGAATGTGAGATTAGCTACCGTCATTTATTCTTGTAAATAGTGTCATCTCTTCCAATTAAGATCAACTACTTGTATCTCCTCAATTGCTTTATTAGGATTGTTGTCAAGTTCTGCAGAAGCCTTAATTAAATAGTCATCATCATTATGGCTAGTTTCCCAAATGATCGAAGTAAATAATTTATATATGGGTTATAAGAAAAGGTTTTACTTACTGAAATACTGTATTTCAAAAACTTCCCAAGTGCCTAATTACAAAATATTTAAAATCCATCATTTAAACAAGTTACGCATTACAAAATAAACACTAAAACTGAACTAACTGAAATTTTGTTGCTTCAAGCATTTATATTTCTCCAAGTGACATGTAAAGTAAAATTCAAAACTGAATGCAGAAAATTTTGTAACTGAGACAATGAGCAAGAAATTAAGCATTTAATAAAAACTGAATTATTAAAAATATTTTATTATTTTAATCTCACAAATTAATTATATTAATGAATACTGGATCATACAAAGATGAAAAATAATAAATTGTGAAATCCAAGATACTGGGACTGAATACGCTATAACAATACATCTGTATCAATGAGCAGCATACTGAGATATCTTTTACTTTATGAAAATAGTTTTTCCAAGGGAAAATAGCTGTGAAGCTTTCTAACATTTATTTGTGGTCTAAATGTACCTTTTCCCATCCTCCATTCTCACTACTGTTAAAATGGTTCACTGATTTTTTTTTTAATTTACGTTAAAAAGTTGTATTACAAAAAGTTCTCAAATGACCTAGTTCTTCTAAAATGAGGCTATAATCCTTAATAATTTGCATTATTACCAACAAATATTTTAATGAAATTTTACATTTTTCTCTTAGTAAAGACATGTCATTCCCATTGCCCTTAATTAGTGTTATAGATGCTCTTTGAGGGAAGAATAAGTCCTTTATCTATACGTTCTGACTTTTGAAATAAAGAAGTCATAACCTTTTTGTGTTTCTGGTTGAGGTAACTGCAACCTAATTTCACTTAACGACTGTGGCAGATCAGAATCAAAACACGGGATGAGAAACATTGAAATTATGAACATGTTGTTGATTGATTTTCTAACATTAGAACTCAAAATTGAACTAAAATAAACATTATTAATGGTGTTATGCTGGGATGTGTTTTTTTTCTGTCTCTATATTAAACATGCGTCTTTTTTGGAATATATTAGTGTGTCCTGCCAAAGGACACTTGCTTTGCTGGTGCACTTACATTCGTAGTGTTTTGTAAGTTATCACTGATGTCTATTGAATGGAAGTGGAGGCCCACAGTATGCACCTCTTTACATTTAGTGAATCTATTTATAGAGCATAATAATTTGAATGTTGTGGCTCTTATAAAGTTTTACGAAAAAGTTCCAATTCCCACCTTCCAATTCTCATGAGAAGCTTGGACTATGAGATTTAAAAAGACCTCCAAGATATTTCTTCTTATAGTGTAAATTTTTGAATTTCTATGCTTGTTTTTTAACAGAATTAATTTCCTTTGAAGAGCAGGGACTTGTGTGCATGTGCACATGTGCTTAAAATTTTTTTTCATAGAATTTTCTAGCAGTATTGCAGAATAAAGGGAGTGAAAAAGATATTCTGAAATTACAAATAGAAAGTTTTTACCTTCAGCATCTTGACTGCCTAGTCAGTGTTACCAAAACAAAAGCAGGGTTGGAAATGAATTTTATTGAGAAGTTTCCGACTGAAAAAAAATCTTCAGTTTTGATTGATCTGTGAGACTATGATTTTGGCAACTTTTGTATACAGCTACTGAATTCTCATCATGAAATATAAGGCAAAGATATGTTCAAAAAGAGCTCCAGCTATAAAAGAGGGAAACGAAGATCATAATCTGGGGAAAACTGTTATGCCAGTTTGGAAGCAATAAAGTGACAAGTGCGTGTTATATTAGATATTACAGGAAACTTTCTGCTGAACAGGTTAATCAGCAAGACAGCTGAGAGTAAAACAAATGGTATAATTCAGTGTAGTCTGCGAGATGGATGCTGTTTTTTCTCTCTACCAGCCATACCTAGGACGTTTTCAGAGCAACAGTACAAACAAATATTGGAAGGGACTCTTTTTTTGTATTCATTTCATAGGCATCACACCACTTTAACTATGGCTGTACATTACAGAATACTAGATATAAAGCAATGTATGTTGAGGCAACCTGATCACTTTTTATCTCAGAGTCCTCTGAAAAATTGTCCTGAAATGAAATTCTGTATCTGGTACTGAAAGAAGTTTAGTCAAGCCAGTAATGGAGTGACCGCCTGTGCATTTATCTGGGAGTACAGGAATTCATATGGTGACCCTAAATGGGAGAAGTCAAAGAAAAAAACTCCTCAAAGCTAGAAGATCAGAAAAGCATCTGCACTATTTCCCCACACACCTAATTTCCTACTCAGAAGGCTAAAACATGCAAGTACATTAAACATCGCCTAGTGCAACTGATCATATTTCTGAGAAGTGTTTATATGTGATTACGAAAAACTAAGATTCAGCATTGCCCTGCTGCTCTTTGTGGCAGATATAGCTGGCTGAAAGGGTCATAGTGTAGGTATAATGTCTTCCATGTGTCTCGACGATTCTTCACTGTTATATGCCTTCTGGAACTGTGGCAGGGAGTTGGAAGTAGATATTATGGCAGTTCCCAGAGCTGCCCTAATGCGTCCCAGGGACTTGACTCTCCTAAGGAGTCGAAGAGTGAAAGGGGCACAAAACGATTCCTATGTGATTCCAGCTTAATCATCTGGAAGCCATTAATCCAATGATATTTCAAATAGAGCTACACAAACATTTGTGATTATATACTGTATTCAATAAATTATAATAAAATTTATGTCAATAAAAATGCTTGTAAAAATAATGCCAAATTTGGTGAACAGTTTCAGTCAGCAACAAAATGGAAAAAACAAAAAAAAGTATTCTTCATTTAAGGCTTCTTTAAAGAAAGATTTCATATTTTCATTTAAGTTAATATTACTAAGTTTAAAAGAAAGCATGATGGTTCTGTGGTTAAGAAGAACCAAAACCAAATAAACAATCCTTCCGAGTCAATCTAAAATGATCATTACCTCCCCCTACTTCCAGTTTTTCAGTCGTGTCAGTGAACCAAAACATCCAATTATTTGCTCAGGTCTAATTTCAAATATCTACCAGCTGGTACCAGTGATAATAATAGGAGAATGAAGAAATAATGGATCGGGATCAACACTACAAAAGAATCTCACGATTTATATCATAGTCCTAGCTGAATACCGTATTAAACATGTTGAGCAGATAGTTTTTTTTTTACATGTAGGTCAGGTGGAAAAAATCTTGCTGGTACACGTTCAGATTCGTTTCAGGCAATTGTGAGAATTTGTAGCAATATTTCTTTAGTTGTGAGGATCTTAGTGCGTCTGGGTTTAGACTGTGAATTTCTAATCTGTTTTATTTAGTCTCTCTAGCTTTTGCAAAATGACTAAGATCAGTGAACATATGCTTAAACAAAAATGTCAAAGACACCCTCTTTGGTGTTTGTGATTCCCTGCATACTGCTGGTTGCTAATTTGATCTTCATTGACTTGCTGTGATGCGGTAGACTGTGGCAGTGTAATATAGTCTGTGGACATTTGGTTTCTTGTTGACTTGCTGCTGAATGACTGCATCTTGCCACTAAACTCCACTATCACAGTCTCATTGCAACTGTAAAGGTAATTTAGAGAAGCTTTGTTTTCTTACCAGCAGCTGCACGTTTTCAGACAGCAGCACAATGTAATTCCAAAATGCAGTGGAAGAGTCGTGGAGAAACTAGTGCTGCGTGTACCCACTAGTAACATGAGCTTGCCGAGCTCCACACTATCCTACCTGAAGCACCAGGGATGCACGACTGCCTTATGGCACAGCAGAAAATACATTAATAAAGTAATCCTACATGCCACATGTTCAGAATAAAAATGGCCGTATGTAATAGCTTATCAGCCCTAATTAAGACTCATCAAAATTTATCTCTAAACAAATTCAATACACCATTTTATGGATACTATAAAAGAGTAGTCAGGCTGGATTAGAATATCTAGCCTATCTAACGTGATAAATGAGCAGAAGAAGATAAAGGAAGAGTGAAAGCAAGTATGTGTATAAAGTTTATCTTCTGTGAACATACCTTCCAAGCATCTGGCTGTTACTGGAGCAGAGGGTCTTCCGAGTCAAAGGTGGACATCTCACCTTTACCGCTGTATTCAGTAGCCACCAGTGGACTCTGGACTATCACAATCTCTTCTTGTATCCTGTTTTTCTTTGACCTCCGCATTATTTGCTGGAAATGAACTAGGAAGAGAAAGTAAAGCTGGTAACAAAAGAGACTTTCTTTACTTTGTTCCCTGTCAGTTGCCGGCATATATTGTTGCCGTGTTGTTTTGGCTTGTTATGTTCCATTCAACAAAATCTCTTGATTCTTTTAAAGCATACGCTTGTATCTTTCACTGGTCCTCATCGCACACACACGACGATCTGAAATGTGAGGATTTTAATTTTTTTTTTTTTACTTTTTTTTTTTTTAATGGAGAACTCAAAAGGTGGGCTAGCATTGTTAGGAGTCTTTAAAACAGCAGCTCTTCATCATCTAAGAAGATGTAAAAACAATATCTGACTACTACTCATGTATGGATAAGTTGAAAATTGTAATAAAGGAAGTAATGTTAAAGGAATCATTGTTCTCAAAGTAAATAGTAATAGGGAAAGAATGCCAGGGACACCTATACTGAAGAAAAACATTATGATTACCTTAATGCTGCTCATTTTTAATTAACTTCTTAATAAAACTCTAAAGGAAAAAATAAATTTTGACCATTCTTGAGCAAATTGGGCATCCTGGTCTCCTGTGATGTCTACGAAGCAGTCAGGTCATTCAGTAAACTCATCATTTCCGTGCAATTAGCAAGCTTGTTTTTAATACATTTAACTCCCAATTTTTTTTAAAAAAGGTGAATGTCTATGCCTTTTTTGTTCTCTGTAAATGTTAAGTGCTAACCCTACTGCTGTTTCAATCCTGGTAAATATCAAATGTCTGATATAAGGCAAGAGCGTGCTCTGTGATTCCTCTCTCCTGTGTATTTAAATGAATAGCAGGATATTAAAAATAAAAAAAAATCTTTCCACCTCATGCTTAAGTCAGTCCTTTGTTATAGGTAGCACTAAGTGTCTGATGTAGTTCTGAAGAATATATTTTTATGTTCTATGCTTAGAGCTATTAGCAGAACTCATATTCAGAAAACCTGGCTCAGCTGCAGATCCCACACCTCATGTAAATTTTTCAGAGGAAAGTTTGCCTGAATAAGGAGTGAACGAATGAGAATCCAGACCACTTCTTTGCCCCAAATGAATATGCTCTTTAGAAACTGAACAGAAGAGATGTTTATATGCAATTGTGCTAAATGCAAGGAAAAAAAAAACTACTTGAAAAGACCTAATATAATCCTTTTAAAATTTTCAAGATCTGTTCTCTAGGAAAACACTTATTTCTGTAGCCAAAGTGTATTTTGGTACATCAGCTTATCTGTAATAAATCTTGATTATTTCTTCAACACAAGGTAATAGAAATACTTTTTTATGCAAAAAGACAAACATTCACTATGGGAGTGTTACGCACAGCCTATAGAGCAGGTCTTATAACTGAGCAAAATGAGTTCCATTTTTTGTATAGTGTCTCAAAAAAGTTCATAAGCAAGAAGCACATATGTTGTGATCATGGTTTACCTTTTTTATTAAAACAACTGCAATCTACCTAGAATGGCTGCAGGTTATAGCCATATTTAATCTTCTTAAAATATTGCTATCAAGCAAATATGCTAAAACGTAAAAACACCATTCGTCTCTCTCCATCAAAAAGATATGATTATTCAATGGCTTGATGCTAAAAAAATGATAGCTGAATCTTAAGAACACGCTGGAAAGAGTAAATGAAATGGCAGCAGCAGATTTACTTTTACAACTGAAAAAAATGTCACATATATTAATGTCAACAACTGGAATTTTACCTCATTAGGCAATTTCTGATCTAAGGCTCTGATGATTATTCTAAGCAGAAGAAATATGCTAATTATCCACTCTGAATGTAGAAGGAAAAAAGGTGTAAAATCTTCCTTTAGCCGTGTGACCATGTACTAATTGCATGTCATGTGTCAAAATAATGCAACCCACTTTGCCTAAAGCAATTAGACGTACAGAACTCTATTAATGAAGCACTGTCTGTCACTAAAAATGTTTTCAGAGCTATAGTTGAAGATTAAAATATTAACTTCTCAAATATTTATGATAGTTACTGACAGCATTTCAAAATGTTACTTTTAACAAAAGTATTTTATGCAGCTCAAGTTTTAATTTGGATTTTATATTCAAAGACATTATTAACATATGGAAGTCATGTGAATTTTCTATGATCTCCACTGAGACTGCTTTACAGAAGGTACATTAGCTCCTTGAAGTTTACATCACCTTTTTCTATTCTAATGTAAACTCTTTCAGAACAAAAAAATATGTTAAAAACTTGTCTTTTTCTTCAAAAGTCGTTTGAAAAAACAGAAAGGGAAGGTTGGAGGTTCTTATTGTGCTCTACCTATGAACGTGAAAGAAAATGGCCCTTCTTGTGACTATATCATTTAGCTCTCTCCTTCCTTTTAGGATCATTGGTCATCTATGTTCATGAGCACAGAGATTATCCTTTCACATACCCTTATGCACTAGGAAGTCAAGGATATATGTTGGCAAGCTGTTTATCGAATCTATCACACATGCTGAGGAGGAGCAGACTATTCCATTAAAAAGTGTGATGCCTGCTCTGTATTACCACTGCTCACCAAGCTGCTTCTGCAAGGGTTTTGCACAATTGCTCCATGAGCAACACAAATCTGTAGCATTTTAAGTACAGAGAGGACTGTAGAGCAGAACTGAGGTCCTTCTCTGTTTGCCTATATTTTAAAGTGTATTGAACACTGCTTAAATTACTGTTATATTATAATTTGTGGTTCCATTTTTAAAGTTAACTAGTTTTTTGGCTTTTATCCTACATCCCTAATTTGCAAGAAAACAACCCCCAAAACTTATTCATGCACTTGCCCCAGTACACTCTACAGGAATATTTATATCCATAGAAGTTGAATGGACAAGCCCTTCATTTATGTTCCATATGGAGACTGAGATGAATACTGTGATACCTGAGGATTTATAGCTTTACCAGGACTATGCAGGAATGATACCACTGTAATGCCATGGAATTATTGCCATTCTGTTGTGCCAAAAAATCAGCAAATAAAGAAGCCATGTTATTAGCACCGCATCATTTTCTAGTACCATGGTGGTAAAAACTGACTGCTATTATGTACTAGTCCTGCCACTGCTTTTATGTTTGGTAAGGGTATTGCCTTGGTTTTGGAGCTATTACAGTCTATAGGAATCAATTATATGTACTTGAACTAAGAAGGATTTACTTGCTAACTGTAATGGCTCTGAAAGAGCCATTATGATCTGTCATGTCAAAAATGCACATGTGCCTACAGTAGGTACAAACAGAGCTGTGCGAAGAGTTTCATACATAAAGCGAGCCATTTTTATTAGCTTCTCTGACAAAACAACGCAAGCATTTGCTGCTGAAGTACTTTCACAACTTTTCATAAAAAATGGAAAGGAGGTCCTGCCATTCCTCTGCCTTGTGCTTTGCTAAAGGAAAGCCTGTGTGTTGCGTGAGAGGGAATCAGGAGACACATTACTGAAGAGCAAAGCTCAATGAATCCCAGTGTTTTGGAGATAGATGAAGCCAGTTAAAAGGGGGGAAAAAGTGAAATAAATAGAAGGGAAGACTTCATCAAGTAAAAGGGAGCAAATGTGAGCTTGCTACCATTATATACATCCATGAAAGGGATATGATAGCTCCTTGTTAAGAGTGAGCAAATAGGTTACACCCCGACAAATTTAGTCATGGTATAGATGCATGTAGAGAACATCAGAACATCTTGGGCTCAGACTGAAGTGTAAATGGGGCCAGTGAGAATAAGCTTTCCTGTGTCTGTGCTGCAGGATAGATGCAATTCATAGTCTCAGTTTCCTCATCATCCAGATGTCCATCATACATATGTACATCCATATGTATGGCCCCAAGCATATCTGCCCAGCAGGGCAGACGTGTCTGAAATGAAGTTTGGGAGCAGTCATGCTGGAGTGAATGCCAAGAGCATGTGGGGAGCACCATGCAGCCCACCGTGACCCAAGTCGGTGTTCTGCTTGCACCAGAGGCAGTTATAGCAGGGGGTGCGATGCAAGCGCTGCGATCACCTGCACAACTGAAAGAAAACCTCATGTAACACCTGGATCAAGGAGAGCAGGGTCATGTGATAGGAGCCTTTTATCACACAGTGCTCACTAAACTATTTCTAGCCACATTATTAATTTCTGCCTGTAAAATTTCCTACATGGGCAAATGAAGGCAAGATGGTTGTGTAATGAGATTCGGTTCGTAGTTTGGGAAGCAGTGGCGGTAAGAGGGGAGTGATCATCTGCAATGATATTTTAGTGATGACCCTCTTTATAAACATGTTTAGATGAACAGATCTTCTAAATTAAAACAGGCAAGGCCATATTCTTACAGTAAAATGTGGACATCATTAGAGTATTTTATTTAAAAAAAAAACCAAAAAGGCGTTAAAAACGGGTCTATAATTCATGATGCCCACTGATGTATTACTATTGCTTTCTAATACAGAGCTTCATGACGTAGTTTTATCCTTGGTTTTACATATCTTTTTTTACATATGTACATTGCTTTAAATAATTATGCCAAAGTTGATTGCAGCACTTTGCCCAAAATACTCTTTGTCAGGTACAGGGTGAAGAATGGTCTACGGTGGAATAGCTGTGTGGTTTGGAAGTTGCTTGTTTGTTTATTGGTCTAATTTGCAGTAACGCAGGAATGCTATTTAGAATGCAGCAAAAACCTTTCGATCCCAAACGAGCATGTCCAAAAAAAGAAACAGAGATTTTACTTTTAGCTCATCTTCAGATTCACAAGGGACAATAAGAGAGATTCATTAGGACATTTGTTACTGTCATCTGCCATGATTCAAAATGAAATACTAAATGTTTCATGGACACAGAAAAAGAGCAGTATTTGTCTTTGTGTTGGCTATGCAAAGACTGTATGGCTTTCAGCCTCCATACAAGAGGTCTGATGGATGAAAGGGGGAAGGGTGTGCCATCTGAATGATGATGGGCTAATATCATCACCCTCTTGTCAGCTGTAATAGGCTTTTCCTCACAGAAATAATTCATAAAACCGCTACATTATATTCTATCCCTGACAGGCCCTATCTATCCTGCAACCCAGCAGGCTCACAACTAATAAGAAAATATGTGGTTCAGGAACCCTGAAAAATTAAACAGGTAGTTTATGAACAATTTGTTTCATGGGGATGTTTATTATGTTTATTAAATATTGAGCCTTTAATGTTTTCCCAGTACAGATGATATCATAAAAATGCTGACTTAAGCCTCAGATGTATTCTTAGAAAGTGGCATTTTATAGCTCTTGTAGTACCCAGTAAATAACTAAATTGCAGTGGTTTATATGTGTACACAGAACAGAATTTATAGGGAGTAAGTATCTTTTTATCGTGCATGTGCAGTGTATTTAATATATTCCTCACAGACACATGCAAAATACCAAAATATTGATCACGTTCTTTCATTTAAATGAAGTTTTGTGAAGACCAGTATTTCAGAGCCCCGACTAGGGAAGGTCAAGCATTTGTTTTATTGCTTGTACTAAAGGAGAAACACTGAGCTTGGTGTTTGAAGTGTCAAGGCAAAAACTCTGTAGACTCTGAGGGTGAACTTAACCAGGTATACTGCTTTGTAGGTATAAATTTTATAGAAATTCTTTAGACAGGTTCTTAGTATAGGAAAAAACAGGATGAAATAACTCAGGCTAAAGCATTTATGCTACTATGTCTTTCCATGGAACAAGTGAGTTGTGCCAGAGTTTGGTGTCCTTGCGCAGGGCAGATTTCCTATTGCTGGACAGATTGCAGAATTGGGTCTGGAGAAGACCTTGAGTGTACAGAGGAAGCATAATGCACAACCACACTCTTTCCATGTCCATACTTTTTTATTCCAACTTCTTTCTTTGGAGTTTATTGAATAATTGATAATTCTGCAGCAGGTATGAAAACTGGCAAGTGGAAAACTTCCATTCTTAATGAATTTGTAATAATAAATAATGCTTATGATATTAAAAAGCTGTATTCCACAGACATATTACAAAGAGCATGTGCATGACATGATTTACAAAAAAATTGTACAGATCTTTCATTAAGCCTTTCAGGAATCACAAGCTGTTCTCATATCCTTTTATTCCTGGGAAGAGGGTAGACTCTGTCATAAAGAGTAAGATCACCAAACACACAGACAGAAACTGTCTAGAATCAGCATGACTTCTACAACGGGAAATTCTGCCTCTCTAACCTGCTGGAGTCCTGTGAAGGTTTCAGTAAGCACGTGGATTAAGAAGATACAGAGGGCGTAATATATCTGGATTTTCAAAAAGCCTTTGACAGGATTAGTAAAGAAACCCAGTTATCACAGGTGGTGTTGTTAGGTGTTCCAAAAGAACAGGAATCAAAGAGTAGGGCTTTTTGGTCGTTTTACAGGATGGATAGTTTATTTTCAGCAGCAAGGTCCCTGAGGGATGGACACTGACACTGGTTTTATTAAATATTTTCATCAATGACCTGGAGGAGAGAGTGTACAGTAAAATCTCCAAGTCTGAGAATGATATCAAGGTATTCTGTGTGGTCAAATGTCATTGCCAACTAGCTGAAGGAACTTGAGAGCTGAGAAGAAAGCTGGCAAAACTGAGCATAGAAGGAAGATGGCAAAAGAGTTTCAGTGTAGATAAATTTAAGGTAATGTATCAGGTAAGAATAATCTGAGCTGTGCCCTGTGATGCTGAACTCACAATGAACATTCAGAACTCAGGAAAGGCGTCTTGGAGTCATCCTTGGCAAGTCTCTGAGGTCATGAGCTCAGTGTGCAATAGCAGTCAAAACCAAGAGAATGCAGAATATCAACAGAAAAGGTTTTTAGAACAAGATAGAAGATATAATTTTGCTGCTATATAAAACTGTGCATGTGCCTAGATTTTTAGCACTGTGTGCAGTTCTGGTCTCCATGTCTCAAGCAAGATGCCATGAAATTGGAGGAGGAGCAGAGGAGGCAATTAAAATAATCAAGAAGGTGGATCAACTGCATATAGAGAGGCTGAGAAGGCTGCGATTGAAAAGATGGCTGAGGGCAATTTTGGTCAAGGTTTATAACCAAGTGGATAATCTGAATCTGGAACTATTCAACAAGTTCTACACAATATAAGAGCAAAGACCACTCGCTAAAAACTAGAAGGAGCCATCTAAAAGCAAATAAAAGAAAGTACTTCTTAGTGCAGAGAGTAGATAGCTTTAGAAACTTGCTTCCATAGAAGGCTGTGGAGGACAGACAGTATAAACAGGTTCAGAAAGGACTTAGAAAAGCAACAGGTCCACAAGTGGCTCTTACAAAAACTAGGCAGGGACATACCTTCTAATATCCCTAATGCAGCAGTTCTGGACACTGGGGGAGTATGAGAGGGATTAACTGTACAAACTTGTGAGCTTGTGTGTTGTCCCTAATAGTGTCTCCCATGCTACTGTCTAGAGACAAAATACTGGGCTACACTGACCATGGGTCTGAACCAGTAGGGCTCTTCTAATGTTCTTAACGTGTCTTAATTTTGTTCCATGTGTCTAATTTTCTTCTCACTTACATTTGTGTAGTTTCAAAGACTTCCGTGTTTTCTCTGTTACTTTGTATCTGTGTATATAAAAGGTGGATCAGGTCTCCTCTCCTCTGTTTCATATACACACAGTTTTAAAAGTTGTGCCCATATCCATAGATACAGAGCACAAAACCTGAAAATCCAGGTAAAGAAAAACGTGTCAGAACAAAGAGACCAAAACTTTTAACTCGAAGACTTAAGCCTGAAAAAACAATGTACCTTTTTAAGAACCCTTGCAATTTCTTTCATTTTTCACTGAAAAATATTTGTTTATTCTTTGCTTTTACAAAGGCTTGGCACACACACCACATCTTTTGAACTTCAGGAGTAAACAATAAAAGCTGTTTCCGTGTTTCACCCCCCCTTCCCACTCAACTCAAGCATCTTTCATTTCTTCACTAATGGAGCTGGAAAAAATCTCTTGTTATGTGATATCTTTATAATGAATTTTTCAAACAGAAATAAAAGAAAAACTGTGTCATTTATTATTAACTATGAGCCACATGGCTACCTGGCTATCTCTAGATCATGTAAACTTATTGCTAGAGCAAGTCAGACACAATCCAGTTATAGTGGTTGGGTGTCAGGCAGTATGTCCTCTTCTGAAAGAAAAATCTTTTATCTTATCCATTAAGGAGCCAACAGGCACATTTGGGATACTGATTCCAAGCTCCATTTCATAATTCACTCCACTTTTTTATGGAACTTCAACTACTGCTGAAAGTCAGTAAGACCTGTATTGGTCCTTCTCCGATGACAGTCACTTTTCTGAAGCAGTGGCTCCCTGCTGATCAAAGGTGGCTGTGTTTGGCATCGGGGACACCATGGAAGGGCGCCGTACATCTTACCTGCTCAACTCAGTGGTGCAAACCGTGACATCTGCTGTCCATCTCTGTGGGATGCCCTCCAGGCAGTCTGTGTGCTGAGCCCTTGTGGTGCTGATGGTCGTTCCACAGCTGGAGCAAGCCCAGCTCTGGGGCTCACACCACAGGGCCGTGTGCTGCTCTTCAGCCACACGTGCAGGAACATCAGTCTTGTAGCATGGTATGTGTGTGATGTGCTGTGACGTACTTGTGGGCCCATGTTGTGCTGTGTCACTGGTATAAAGAAGTACCACTTTCATTGGCAGGCAGTTGGAAGCAATTAATTACCCATGGATGGCATGTACAGCTGTTGCTTATGTATGGAAACAGAAGAGAAATTAGATTTAATTGGTTTAGCATAATGAAGGAAGGGGCATTTATTTTATCATAGCTTTTGTAAACTGAGACACTTGATTTTAATTTTTATCATTTTTTTGGAAACAGTTGGGCAAAATTCTCTTGATGATGAAAAAATTGCAGAAGAACAAAACCTGAGGATACTCAATTGCCTTATTAGAAATTTGCAGGATCAGAGCAGGAACAGATATGTTAGACTAACGAATGATTAAATTAAATATTTTACTATGTATGACCATTGGTGCCATATATGCATCGTAAAGTAGCTGTACATGTTTTTTTAGAGAAATTCAAAGTCCAGATTTCAACAGGAAAAACTGATGTAAATTATTAAATCACTGTTGTGTTGTCAGTTATATTGGACCTCCTGACACAAAATGACAGTGAAGAGAAAAATGATTATATCTGTATGTGGAATGTAAACACGTTCTATAAGTACAAACCTAATCCTATTGCAACATATCTACAAAGGAATGATATTAAACAGCTCATGTTTGACTGGATTCTACTCACAATTTTCCTGAAGTAAGTAGGAGGTTAAATACATATGTTTCCTTAGCTCAGGCCAGCATAATAAAGAGAAAAATTTAGTTCCATGTGTCCCTAACATTTAGCTCATTAATATTTTTGAAAATACTCCTTGTTAAGAGGTGCTATCCGTGTACAAAGTATTGCCATGGTGTTATAGCTAATAAGCATTATAAATAAACATCTTTCTACATTACTGTCAATTTGATGTTCACTTTCTAATTATTTAATGTGAATAAGTGCAATATAATCTGCATTCATGCAGTGCTCTTTTTTGAAGGCATGTTCTGTAGCCCTGTAAAAATTATTGCAAACTAATGTTTGTGATGTAATGCTAAGTTTATTTCTCACATTCACAATTAAAGAAAAAATATCTGAGTTCATACTGTGCAGCTGCATGCCATGCTGCTTACAGGGAGACTGATGTTAAAACACTGGGGAAAAAATAGTTTCAAATTATTCTGAATACAAACATTTCCCAATTGATTTACATATTATATCCCCTTTCAGAAAGCCAAATATTTATTTTTTTTTTTTTTTTAAGAACAGCATCTTGTAAATGATTATGACACCTCATGGACCTGTCAGGCTGAAAGTAGCAATCTATGAATGTTTAAAAGAAACATGAAAAAAACTGAAACGCCAATGAGTGTTTCAAAATCAGGCTGCTCAGCTGAGAGTACCTTCCCATGTAGTCTTCCGCAAAAGAGAATGGAGTATTTTGGTAAATAATAGCCATAAACCATTTAATTGTTACCATGAGGGAGGGAGAGAGGGAGGGAGCGAAGGAATAAAAGAAGAGAGAGAGAGAGAAGGAGAGGGGGAGAAAGCGAGAGAGAGAGAGAGAGAGAGAATGCTGTTTCAGGATTTGGGTTGGTTTTTTTGATTAAGTTTGTTTAAAAATTTCCACCTGACATTTTTCATAGACAGGGCCAAACCCATTCCTCTGAATTTGCGGGGGAAAAAAGAAATCAAATCTAGATATGAAGTTCAGTGATGTCCTCTTTCTCAAAAATAGCCCAGGAAGAGAAACCCCGAACCTCTGGAAAAGATCAAAACCAGAGTGTTCTTTTGACTGCAGCTAAAATGTTCACATAGTTCACTCCACTATCCAGTGAGACAGAGAAGTGTCAGCTGCTGCGTGTGCTGATATAGATGTCAGACAGGTGTAAAGTGTAGAGCAAATACTTCTGAGAGGAAAACAGTTTCAGGCAGATGCTGTAAATGATTTACTGAATTAGAAAAAAAGTAACATTTTAATAAAAGCCTAAGTTCTGCGTGCATAGATCTAGTATTTGATCAATTGATTTTGGCAGCTTTTTGAAATTACTTGTACTGAAAGAGAAGTATACTCTGTAAACTAATAATGACCTCTGGGTGATAAACAATACGTTCTACAGAAAGTTTGTGTAAACACAGTTAATGTAGAATTGCTTACTGAAACCATAAACTGATGACAGATATTTTCATTGTGAACATTTCTGTATATCAGAGTGTTGTGAAAAAAGCATGCCATCTAAAGCCACTAATTTACTTTATTTACCTTTTTAAAAAAAACTCAGATGCACTTAGTAAAAGCAGTGTGTACCTGTCTGTCAGCAGCGCAGCCTTTAGCGCTTATTCACCTACTGTTCTGCAGAACACATGCCTGGAGCAGCTGGCAGACACGTTCAGGGAAACAACTGGTCCCTGTCAACACCACTGAACGTTCTGAGGCCGAGCAGGCACTTAGAAAGTCACAAATAAAGACCAGTGTTTTGTTTTGCCAATAGCCTGGTGTGTTTTCCCCTCCTCTTTTGTTCAGAATGCGCAACACCATTAGAGGAACCTGATTAGAACAAAGGAACAGGGATCACTGTAACAATTACGATAGAAATGAAAATGCATAATAAAAAACAAACCCCAAACTCAGGAAAATAATGCCAGGTGAAGATGAATACACATCCGCTGGGAACAATTATATAGCAGATGCATCCAAAAATTCATAATCAACCTATAATTTGACATGTTCCTAGTAATGTTATTCATTGCATTTGCAAATAATTCATCACAGGTGTTGTGAACTAAAATGGCATGGAAGATCCTTGTGTTATTCACTGGGACAAGAGGAAATGTCCACTTTGTAAACACACATTGCATCCAATTTTATAAAATGGTTTTGTCTTTTGTTGTGTAAATCCTTCTGCCACACCGGATAAATCAGACACAGGGAAACCGCTTTCTTTCCAAAGCATATTTATTCTCACTAAAGGAGTGGTAAATATTCTGTTATCTTACTTCCCTTTTGTATTTTTCTTCTTTTTTCTCAAAAACAAAGCACCTGATTTTGCAAGCTCTTGTTTATGTTGTTAGTTTCACTGATTTCAGTTACTTCTTGCATGCTTCCAATGTTGCAGATCTTGTTCCTCTGAGCTCGTTTTTAATAATCAGATCCTCTGTCAGGGGCAAATCCTGTTCATTCAAGTATAGCACCATTGTTTTAAAAAGAAACATATATGCATGAACGAATGGAGCAGGGGTTGACGCAGGATATTTTTTCTGTACTCCAGCTCAAGGCTAAACCCTTATATAAACTTTTTGTTTCTTGCTTCAGGGTTAATTCTTCAATGAAGTTTTGGGGAATTTTAATTCTGCAAGTAGTACAAAATCCAGTCATCAGTAGAAACTAGCAAAAGGCAACATTTCATTCCAGGACAGATTTCATAAATATTGACAAAACAAATACATCTACTTTTCTCTTCTAGTCTGAAATTCATCAGACAAATTCCCTATCTTTATTACAAATCTTTGTTGCAATAGTATACCAATAACTGAGTAGCCCTTGATGCCCAGCAGCGCTGATTTTAATCCTAGTGTTGTGTGTCAAATAGAGCCTTCAAATACATATCTAAAGATTAACACACCTTTGAAAAAGAATTAATTGGTAATTTGTCCTGGCCTGGGTAATATATGAGGCATTCCAATCCTCTTTTGCCAGGAATTTCAGATCACTGGTGTAAACTTTGTTTTTTCAGATGATTTTTGAATTAGAGACTGGTTGCTTCAGGTTGTGTGAATTATTGTTTTTTGTTATGACTTCTCCTTGCTACATTTGGCTGCTACACCAGATGTAGAGCGTTGCTGTGCAGCAATGCGATAGCACTGCACAGTTTCGCATCTGACCCCATCACAGCCCACCTGGGTCCACCGTGGCACCCACAGCACGTGCCACCTGGGCAGCTGAAGAAGACGACTCGCAGGACCTTTTTTAGCGTGGTGCAGTTGGTAAGAGCTGTTCTTTAGGCCAGAGACAGACAACGTGAAAGCAAACAAGGCTAACTCACAGGTTAGAAGCTTCCACTGAGGAAACCAGTCAAACTAATTAGCAAAAGAACTGAATTCCAGTCTCCCCACTGCCAGGTGAATGTTGTAATCATGAGGCTAAGAGTGACATTCAGTCCCTGGGTGAGAAGTATTGCATGAAATCTGGAGAAGATTCAGACGAACTAAAATTCTCAGCTCCTTTTGGAAGAATATATGGTTTGAGGCATAAGGAACCTGTTGAAGTGACAGGGCACTGAAAACAATTGTCTGCCCTGGATGACTGCACAAATTATCAAATGATTGCTTTGGTAGAATTGAGATGCCATCATTGACATTTCTGTAGGTGGGTGGGTTTTGATTGTGAGGAATAATTTCCCTTCACCTCCCACCCTTAGTCTTTTGAAGAAAGGGGCTACAAATCTACTTTGAGGTACATATTTCAAGCTAAGACCCTTCAGTGGAAGAAGAGACATACTTCCTTGTAAGACACCAAAATATGGATTGAAAAAGGGCTGGTTTTCAGAGAAACTACCCTCAGAGATGAGGGGTATGTATTAGCATACAACAGGTCAGAAAGCCCAAGTGTCTGCTTCAGGCTGGTGGACTTTGCTAATAAGTAGCTGTACAATGTTGTACAATCCTGGCAGTAGGTTCTTCAGGTAAGAACTTGAAAAAATTGATGAAAGAACAAGTGACAGTTGAAAATTTTCTTCAGAATTATTCCTCTGCTCCCTGGGGCTGCTGGTCACCAGTTTACATTACTCAACTAAATAACATTCAACTGCTGAAACTACTAACCTTAGCTCCTGTTATGATTAGTCAGGGTATGACACCATCTCCTTGTGCTGGTGTCACCAGTTTTCTACAAATGAGGGCAGGAGATACTGACTTGAAATTAGCAAAGCTGGCTTCCCAGTAGCTGGATGACTCTTATTGATCATGGAGATGTTGAGAGAAACTTTAAATTTTTTCTACCTTCTTAGGGAACAGAGTGGTGCTGCTAAAAGATCCTCATTTTTTTTCAGAGGAATAGTTGCCGTCTTCAAACATCTCTTCTTCTTTAGAGTTAGTTTTAAAAGAGAGCCATCAGACAGTGGGAACATGCTAACATAAACAATTTTATGGGCAAAGCACTCTAAATTGATACATTGATGCTGCAAGGATGCAGAAGTAAAATATTAAAAAAAACCACAATGGTTAATGAAAAGCTTGTAAATATTACAGTGGAGTAAAGTGGGAAGATGAAACTTTGATCATGAAAGCTCTGACAGGTTTTCCTCTTCTGTAGGATATGATTCTATAACATAGCAAGCTATTGTCCTGCAACTAGACTGTAAGCAGCCAGTATTCTTACCTGCTGAACTCAGCCAGGGTCCAAAAACATACTGTCTGGCTGCAGTACCAAGATCCAGCTTTAAGATATTAAATCATGAAGGACTTTTATGTAAGTGTCCCTCTCTACTGAAACCTGTCATGAAACAAAGGGAGTGCCCTATCTCTTTTAGGAACCGTACAGTATCATTCCATCTTGTTTCTTTGTAGGGGAAACAAATGACAGCCGGTGCTAGGATACAATGTAAGATAGCTACAGCCTAATTTAAGGAAACAAAAATGGAAAAAGGAAAATGGAAAAAGGAAAATGGAAAATGGAAAAAGGAAAAAGGTGGGGAGGCAGGGTAGGGTAGGGGAGAAAAAAAAGAGAAAATAAGAAGCTGGACCAGGTTTCTATTCATGGACATACTTACACTGACAGTCCCCCTTTGCATTACTTGTCTGTTTCCTCTTTATGTATGCGATGATTTTTTTATATGAAGATGTGCAGAGTGACAGTGCACCAAAGTTTCACAATAGCAAAGGTATTTGCTATTGATTAGTCGCCATCTAGTACAGGTAATATTTTTGTTTGTTTGTTACGAATGTTTTAGTTGATGAAATAAACGCCAGTGTTTTAACGTGGCCAAACTATGAAGATTGTCTGAAATCCTTTTTTGCAATTTGTGTGTGAATACTTGCAAATATGGACATTTAGAGAAGTCAGGTTTGGTTCAAGAACATTAAAAAAGGTGAAATATGCTGGATAATGTATCTGTAAGGAATAGTTTGGCCAGTTCCAGTTGTATGTCAAAGAACTCCTTTAGGGGTCACACAATAACTCTTTTATTCCATGTGGTATGCTCTATCATCATGTAACTCAGCAAATTATGTGCATTGCTATTCCATTTACTTGTCTGGAAGCAGAAGAAAACATCCATTAAAATTCTCATCTCGCTTTTAGTATTTTTCTTTGGTATATTACAAATAAATAAATTAATGAAATGTAGGGAGAAATGGGGAATATACAAATATTAAGGTTTCATTGTAGGTATTGCAATTATTGCAAACTCTTTTTCCCTCTAACTCATCATCTATAACAAAGCTATCATTACATTTGCATGTTGTATACTGTAACTACTTCAGGGCAATATGTCAGTAAGCATCAGTTTCTAAGTGACTACAGTTGAAATCATTCTCAGTAAATCTTCCATTGAATCTTTTAACTGCAGTGCTAATAATGCTGCATAAAGTGTCATCTTTTATACTTTTTGAAAAACTAATCAACTCACAATTAAAGATTTGGTGAACATACACCACCACTTGTAACAAATAAATACAGCCAAAGGACAGTGGCATTTAGGCTTACATTTTTCTAAATAATATAAATAAAGAACAAGGTAAAAATAAAGTGACTGTTTATACAAATGACTGAAGTGTATGAAGACAATTCATTTGGTTTATGTTTTTATCATTCTTGCATGGAAAAGAGTTCATGTTTCGGGTATGAAAGAAGTTATAATAAAAAGACAATGAAGGAAACAAAACAAAATTAAGGGACTTCCTATTTACACACCCTCTTCCCACCCTCATTTGCCCAAATTATATCTGACTCAATCCCAGATAAACATCCTGTCAGCACTTCCCCCACAGGTAGGGTGACCTCCTCCTGGATGTGAAGAATGACGTCCTCTGCATGTGCTGTACCATTTGGCTTAAGTCCTTTCAATTTTGCCATTGTGGACAGTAACATAATCTGTCAGTTCTTATGCCAGGAGACGTCTCCTTTTCTTTTACCCCTGTACAATAGTACAAAACTTCTCTGCAAACTCCCCAATGTTTAAAAGAACTTCCTCAATTTTATTTTCTATGATTTTTTATAACCTTCTACTCTTATTTAAAGCTGTAAACATGGGGTAGATAAATCATTCCTGGCAATAATTTTTGGATTACAACTCAATAAGCATTTTTATTGAGTTGGATATCTACAGCAAAACAAATATGGTGTGCTCATAAATGGAAACGAAGTCAGCACTCTATTTTATGCTTCATGATACCAAATAACCACAGATATATTGGAATCTATTTCTTCCAGGATAGTTTTAGCAGAGCTCTTTTAGGTGGTATATCATGCAATACTGCTAATAGGTCTCATCTGTGAGTTTCCTGTTGTTTCGCCAGAGGAACTCTCCTAATTCAGTTTTAGTTGTTTCTCCTGAGTTAGATGATTTGAGTAAATGAGTTTCTTGGGACACATTTCTGTATTCTTGTATTTGTGGTCACTAGAATATTTAGTGCCAGTTCAACATAAGTAATATAGTCCAAGAATTCCCTCTCTCTCTCTAGAAAAGGACGTATCTGGCCTTCTGAATTTCTTTTTCTATAGTAGAATATTTATTGTCATTATAAAAAAGACATAGACTGCCTAAGCCAATGGATATGTGTGAATACGAAGCATCTGACTAAGCTCTGAGGATATGAAAAGCTCTTCTCTTCTTCTTTTTTTCATCCCTTTTTCCTTCCTCCACCTGAACTGTTTCAAATTTAGAAAGAAGCACAAATAATAATTTTCAATATAAATAAAAGAGCTTAGGCTTGAATTTTCCTTCTTCAGTCTCATCTTTATCCCTGTGGTATCATGTCTGGTGCACTGTTATCTCCATTCACTGCTTTTCTTTTGTTGGCAGCTTTGTTAATATCTAGTATTCCACAGTCCTTAGCAAGCCAACTACACAAATGCAGCAGTCTGCCTTGTTGTCTCCAGTGGTGTCTTGTATAAAGATGTTTAGTATTAAAGGCCTTGAGCCAAGAGGTCCATAAAGGAATGAATATGATTTGGTATAAAAGGTAAAGGTGATAGGGAGGGATCTGTAAGACGAAAGAGGTAGTATAAGGTGGTAGCTATTAAGGATAGCTGGGCAGAAGGCAGCTGCAGGGGGAACCTCCTTGGAAGGTCTAGTGAAGAACCAAAGAGTGGGGATGACATATCCCAAAGAGATTAAGGCAAATGAAATCCTAACTAAGGACCATGTGCAAGATAAATGTCTTTATCTCCAGCAAGATTAAATTTTGAAAGTTGATTGTGATGGATTTTTTTAATTTAACTCATTATTTGGAGCAGAAGATCGTAGTAACAGGTTATTCAAAACTGCATATGACATTTTATAACACTGGAAATGCTGTAAACACATAATTGACTGGGATTTATCTTTGTTTCTCTTATATGGAGGATCTTGAAATGGTCCATAAAAATGGCATATTATCATAGATTGTTTGAAAAGATGTTTTAAAAAAGTTATGAAAAAAAGTATATAATGCCTCCTTTTGTTTTATTTTTTCTCCACCCTCATTGACTTTACATCTTCAAGCAAGAACATACAGTTTTCATATCAATAAAAGGACAAGACATTGTCCCCAGTTAGCAGTTAATGAGCTTTATAGTCATTAATCTCTATCTGATATATCCATAATGCCTATTATCTGGAGAATTATCTAGGACATCAGCAAATTTCTTCTTGAGCTCAGTAGATTTTCTAACAAAGGCTGTAGGAGTTTATACATGCACTTTAATCTAATACATCCTTATGCTTAAAAATTAAAGAATTAGAGTGGTGTCAGGAAGCAGAATTCTTCCTGATCTACTTCTCTACTTAGAGGACTTTGCAGTTGCTATAGAGAGCATATAGCAGTGGGAATAATCTTTTCCTAAATGCCATTGCTTGCTGTGATCATACCCTAACAAAAGCGCAGTTCTTATACTGCCTGTGACCTGCCAGAATGGTACTGAAGTATTGTGTACATCAAAGATATACTAGTTGACCAGACTTCTATGGGTGCAGTAAGTTGAGCCACAAATTCAATTTGATAAGTATATAAACTCTTTGTTTACTTTTCACAGCTACTCTTTTATGATATTCTTTGTTTCTCAGAATGTTTCTCAGAATGTTTATAGGTTCATGAACACCTGCGCACATGTACTTTATCACACTTACCTTTTCAAGTCCTTCTCTTCCTCATGAATATTTCAACCATGCAGACAGAAAGAAAAAATACCATGTTATTCAAGTAACCAGTAACATCAAAGAATAACAATAGGCAAAAATAATCAAAACTATAGTCATAGTAGGCAATTCATGACAAACCGTAAGACTTAAATTGTTTGCGTAAAAAAGAGAAACAACTCGGAATGAAAATCACTTCAAAATCACAAAATCCCTATTTATATAAAATTTGTGAACTGAAAAGTGGCTAAATTTATTTAGAAAAAAAGAGTTGCTCAAGTAGTTTACGTAGATGGAGTAGTTCACCAAGCTCTAACAGCGATGCAAATAATTTTCAGTATCCAAAGCTTTAAAAGTATTCAGAGATCAGGTATATCTTCCCCGTTGATATTTGTCTAGTACAAAAGAGATATTCCTAAAACACACATAAAACTAGAATGAAATCATATGTAAGCAAAGCAGCTCAAAAAACAGCTCAAAAAACAGCAAATAATATCTCAATCTTCCTATATTATTTTTTAGTCACTGTGCCATAGCATGAGTAATTTTGAAACTGCAACATTCCATTTATTGTACAATTATGTTACATTATTTTCCTATTTCCACAAAGCTTCCATGAAAACATGCTCCATATATGCCTAAGCAGTTTACCTTGTATGAATATTTGCATTAAATAAATGAAAATTCACCTCTTTCTAAAGATATCATGCCGAGACACAAAAGTGTTCCCTGCTATTAGGAATGTGCTTGTACAGATCTAAAAATTGTAAATGAATTTGTAGATGGTTGGTTCCATTTAAGTAAAATAGACTGAGCATAGATCTTTATGAAAATGTGTTTACTTAACCAGAAAACACAAATATTTCTATTAAATACACTTTCAGGTTTAACTCCAAGTTCCTGATTTCTCGTGGATGTATGTTTTTATGAACCTATACTTAAAAACAGTGTTCCAATGACAGTGTGTAGTCTCTTTGTCCAGTAACATTTTAGGGTACAGCAAAAGCTTCAGAAGTCCAGTGGGCAGTTTAGATAAATCGATGGTATAGCATCTAGGGCAGAGTTTTATCCATTTATTTCCCCAGTACTGAGCTACCTAAATCATTGATTTGCTTATAATGGGGAGGTTAGAGCTTACATTGTAATTATGCCTACTATTGTGAATTCAAAAAGTCAAGCCGACTGTGTATTACTTCTGTTAAATGCAAAGCACATACTATTGCACTTTATTTTTATTTAAAATTGCGTTACTTTTCTGAATGATTAATGAAGGAAAAAAAAGAGACTGACAGTGTGTGTGTGTGTATGTGTAATACAAAATGCCTAGGGTTTTGAAAATGGAATTAAGCACCAATAGGGAAAAAAATCACATGAGGAGAAATGAAGCTTCAGAACAAATGTATTTTTGTGATACTGTCTGTAATTCATGCTAGATAATCATGAACCCAGCAGTTAATGACCTCTACTCTGATACATTAAGTCCAACCAAAGATAATGGTGTCCTGCGTAAATTAACAAACCCAGTGGTAAACTTGCTTCTAGTTCAGCGGGAGACAGTGTGCAAATTAGCATTGGTTCTTAATAAGATCAGTGTCCTGCAATCTACAGTTCTGCAGTGTTCATAATGCTGTTTCTTTTCAGGTGAAAATTTTTTCTCTAGAGGACACTTCCACAATACATTCTTCTGACAGAGAATCATCCTCATCCTAATCAGTTCCCTCCTTGAAAACTTTCCCTGTTTTTTACACTTTCATGCTGTGAGTGCTGCTGTGAGTTGTTGGGAAAGATTATTCATTTGTAAGCTTCTTTAATAACATTTCCTTTAGATGTTGAGGTACCCAACAGAGCAAACCAGGATTTGATTTTATAATTATAACTATTCAGCAAAAGTAATGGTCACTCTATTGGCAATCTTTGCCTAATTTGTTCATCATAGTTTATTATCTTTTGAAAATTTCAAATAAACTATTATCTGTTACATAATTCAAAGGTAAACTATCATCAAGAACCTATTTCTGGGAACTACACCACATATTGCCCTTTTTTAGTTGGAGTCAGACTCTATCCATGTGGGTCTGAAATAGGAAAGCTCGACAGCTGCTCCGAGGTGTCCTGTGCCATGCGGGAACACGACCCAATAGCCAGCTCTCCACACCACAGAGCACTGCATGCACAAAGGTGCATTTAGGAGAAAGGTAACATTTTCTGCTAAACAGTAATATCTCAGAGATTTAGCAACATCATCCAAATGTTTTAAGAGCATTAGTTGGAGTTTCCCTTTCTAGGCTATTAAATCACAATGAATTATTTAGAAGTCGGATAGTTAGGGTTTTTTTTAAATATCTTCTAAAACTGGTAAGTAGGATTATAGTGAGAACCTATGGACTAATATTCACTAGTTTATTTGATTAATTTTTTCTATCACTTGTTAAAAAACTTGTTCTCAGGCAATCTTTCTACTATTCAGCTGTCTCTGTAGACAATTAGAGCGTATGGGCCAAATAAATAAGTTATGTATATTGTCCAACAGTGGATGAACACTTTTTCTATGAACAAAATTTTTACAATGAGACGAGGTCTAAAGAGGACATTTCAGCTCTAATTTATGGGCTGAAAAAAGAGGATGTTCTTTAATTTATCTGTGTGTAGTGATGCATGATTATGAAGCTGGGGGGGAAGGGAGATGTTGCAGAACATACCTGATAGAGACATGAGAATGTGGTATATTCTTCATACGCTTCTAACAGGAGTTTTGTAAGAAAAACTTTAATACACAGCTCTTGTCTGAACAAACCTCTCACTGTAAAATGTTTACCTTTAATGACATGTGCTATTATTTCATGATTATTTTAAAATACACTTAAAGAGTTTTACATGTTAACCAGCTACTAAGAATGCCTTAATAGAGAACTAATTTTTGTTAGAGGTGTCTCGACAATTTGAATTTTATATGCATGCATTATGTTTTCTTAAAATGGGGAAATTATGCATCTGAAGGAATCTGTCTAGAATAATGGGGTTCTATAGAGGTTACTTTAATCATGTTCACCAGCAGTTATAGCTGTTTTACATCTTATTTGCAACAAAAGGGAACTCTAATTATCTTCAAAAAGAGCATAAAATGGTGTGCTTTGCTGCTGATGTAATGTTGATTCGTGAATGCTGCTGATAGGAACTGACAACTAAATACATGTCACACTTTTAAGAAATCAGTGATGGTGACAGGATAACCCTCTTCTGTGACCTGGGAATGAGGAGATGGGGTATATATTTGCTTGCTAAGTAGAAACAATTTACAGTTTTCACTTTGAAATAAAAATAAAAATGCTGTTATAGATGTATTATTGATTATTTTTAACAATGCCCCACTTCCGTTATGACTTAGAAGCTGCCTTCTGTAAATTAGATCTAGTGCTTATAATCCCTGGTAAAATAGTAAGACTTTTTTATAGGTTACTGACTCTATTTTATCTCTCTATGTGTTTGTATAAACTATCTATAAAAGATATATATTCACTGCACTTGTAATAAGGGACAATAAAGAATTTAGACATCTTGCAGCATGGTTTTAAATGCTTGCATTTCAAACTCACATTTACAACTGCAAATAAGAAACACGCAGCCCACCAAAAAGTGCAAAACTCTTCAAATAGAATTCAACTGTATGTCAACACCCATGTCACCCGTGCATAGGAAACAATTGGCTGATACACCATTTCAAATATGGAATTATTCAACGGAGATCTAAAAACATTAGACATAACCAATGTATCCTGTATGGCACTGTTTCACATTCACACTGGATAGTTACTGCATTACATCACATGCCTGAATGCTCTGCATTTAACCTAAATATTGATACCTGCCCTGTATGAAAGTTTAACTCACAGCCTTTCTTCATTTAAACTACAGACAGTAATTAAAATGCTTACATAGTCTGAATTCAGACAGGTTTTGTGACTGTCAATTTCCATCAGCATCAACGGATTTTAACACCTTAGTAGGTCTGACTGCAAAGGGTTAAAGTAGCCTGTATTTATTACTGTATACCTCTTCTATGGTACTTAATGAGTAATAAATATTTGTACAATATTTCTTTTCATGTATTTGTCAGCTCTGCATGCCAATGGTATTTGCATGTGTGACTGTATATTAGTACGCAGTCAATCATTTGTGCATGGTTAAATACAGCCAAAGGTTTTCCTCAATTCAAAAACAAAAAAAAAACCCCACTATGGTCCACTTTTAGTTTCATTCTACCCAGACAGTCTATGGCTTAGAGATGATTAAATTTGAAAATACATTTTATTAGGTGTCTTTCTGATGGTAGTCTCTCCTTCTGTTATCCCTTTGTTATAATCATTTACTCACATAACTAATGCCAAATCAGCAATATAAGTAACATTATTTTGCCAGTGCTTTCAGTTGTAGGTGTTGTCCAATAACTTATTTTACATCCATTTTATAACAGCATCATGTAAATACCAGATTTGATCCAAAAGCTCCTACAAGCAGCTTCAGCAAAGCACAGATTTTAGAGCGTAAGTGGGCATATGCCTGACTACAGTTTGATTTGGAGACAGAAGGAATGGTCTAAAATGCTTTTCTATCTAGGTTCCTACAGATTTTAAGTAACATTTTTATTAGATGCAGTTTAATTAATCTGATGTGTTTTATTTACTTTGCATTTGAGCAATGCTCTTGTACACAGTCTTTAAATGGACAAGAGTGGTTCTCTCCTGCCAAATACCTGGGGAATGTCTTTTTTATTTTGTGGTCTATTTTTTTCTACTGGCTACCAAGGCATATTTTGTTGTAATTGTCAGTACATTACTCAGGTGGAAAGAAAATACAGTATGTATATAGTACAGTAAAATATACTATGTAGCATGATTTCATGTATATTACCATTTGAAGGTAAGCACTTTTCTTCATGAAATTCAACATCCTAAATAAAATGTTTTGTACTGCTTTAATTTGTTTTCTGGGGTGGCATAAATACCAGTTTCTGAAAGAATGCTTGTCTCTAACAAAAAAGAGGGCATGAGACCAACTATGAGATGACAGGATTCATCTACAGACATCCTTTCTGACATTTTTCAACAATTTTTAAAGGACTTCTCTGAAACCTCTGGTGGTCCCATAGTATGGATGGCTTCAGATGTAGGTTTCATTTAGCACCATTTCTCTAATGATCAAACTAGCATTTCCAGACTGGTGGGGTGGTCCGGTCAGCCTTGCCTAGCACCTGCTATGCTGCTCCTTCCTCTTACTATAATCCTCAGAAGGCTTCTTTACGTTCAGTGAGGGTTCCTGAACTGCCAGTGGCTCAACCTACACCATCTGTGAGTTACAACAATTTTTACATGAAAAATAATAAATAAAAAGAAGTATACAAAAACACAAAAATAAAAAAACAGTGAGTCTTTGTATTTTTCTCAGAAACAAAAGGTTGCAGCAATGATACCTCCAAGAGATCCTCTAGGTCTTTATATTCCTCCTGAGAAAAATGGAAAATGGCACTTTGATGTTGTAATGCTTTGTTTAAAATAATAAAATAATAGTGTTGTGGATTTTGACCTGTATTTTTTTTTTCCAAATTCCCTCTGTCTGGATTGTACCCTTGTAAGGGAGAAACATGGAAAAAGAGCGATGTGATTTTAAGCATTTGACACTACATGATCTCTCACTTCCTCTGCTCTGCTGAGTTTCTTAGCAGGTAATTCCATCTTCTCAGCTCCCTCAGCCCTGTGCAAGCCTGGTCCTCTCCGCCATCAGACTGGCCCTGCTCGCACCTCCATGTGCCCAGCGGTCAGCCAGATGGACCACTGGTTCTCATCGTAAGCTATGCCCTCAGCTCACATTTCTCTCAAATTTTCTCTCAGTCTTCTGTTCCCAACCTCCTGTCAGTTCTTGCGAGCACACCAGCCCTATTTTTCTCCTTGTAGACTCCTTTGGTTCCTTTTCTTTTATCAGCTTATGTGGACTCGGCATGAGCACCAAGAATGATCCTGGGTTTTTCCTTTTCCAGCAGGTAGACATAGCAAGCAGCAAGGTGGGGAAAGAAGATAACAGACCTTATTACAATACCCTTTTTTCCTCTCTCTTCTTTCTTCTGAGAAGCGTCAGGTTGTTAAGAGGAGAAGAGAAAGCCCTCCCACAGCAGGCTTCTCTTGCTCCTTTCCTCAGGAAGCAGATGAACTTGGGAGGCAGGCAATATGAAAGGCTTTCCTTGTGACAGAGCCAGAATTTTTCAGAGGCCTGGAGGTTCCCATGTCATCATGGAATCTCAGCCAAAAGCCCATTACTCATCACTAATTCATCGGAGCTGGCATTACTACGTGTTACTCATTAGCTGTGTTACAACTGTGGGTGGGAGCTCAAAGCAGACATGTTGCTTTCCAGGCCTGGTGTATGCAAGCTGGCCCCTTGTGCAAGAAGTATTATTTTTAAATGTCAACTATGTATTAAGTGATGACTCAAGGGACTAACAAATCAGAGAAAACAGAGGCACTCATCTGTCTAATAAACATGGAGTTAGACGGTAATGTATCTCATTTAACTACCACGAATCCTCTGAACTTAGCAGCCAGTCTGATACTAGCTGCTAGATGATGCTACCTCGTACCTAAATATCACACCCAATATCCTTACACATGGACCTTCCACAGGTAGCAGGGCCTAGTGTGGGAAGCTGCAACAAAGTCAAGCTTCAAGTGTCAAGAGAGCTCTTGGCACCTGAAGAACAACACAAAGGAAAAGAATACTCTTCGTTGACAAGTTGTTTCTTTTCTTATTACTTAAAAATACAGGGCCCAAAATATATGACTATAGGGCCTGATCAGAGCCCGTTAATTTCCACAGGAGTCTTGGCATTGACTTTGATAGGCTGTGAATCAAGCCCATCCCCAAGCAGAATGTATGGGTCTCCTGCACAGCCTATTTCTATTCATATTCTTTTTTTCTATTTATTTCATACATTATTCACAGTTTGTGAAGCAGAAAGACAGTTTATATCCTTTACACAATGAAAACAAAGAAAGAAATACAGCATATGTGTTGTCATTATGAAAACTAAGGCATATTGGGCACAATGCATTTCATTTTCATTATATTACAGGATTCTAATAAGCATCATTGATAGCTAAGTCACTTGTCCTTAGCACAAGTAAAGAAAAAAGAAATGAAAACTTTTCAGGTTGTTTTTGAAAATCTTGTATACTGTCTAGGCATTTTAGGCACAAATTTAATTTCACTTCAGCATCACAAGTTCCTTTGATGACAAAGTCACGTATCTTTAGTCCCAAACACAAAAGTAAATAAGATATTTAGATAGTTTTCTTTTACTTTGAAGGCAGTTTTATATTGGAAAATGTGTGTGCATAAATCAGTTACGTTGAATTCTGTGATTCAGTCCAGCTCTGGGCTTAGTAAGGGCAATTATCTAATACCTGATAAAACACAACTGTGTCTATCTGAAGATCTGCAGAAACATATGAAATCTTTAAGTAAACATAGATTAGGACAGAAAAGCAGGACTGGACCGCCCCTCACGACCAGGACTCTGGGCCCAGCCCTATGCAGTGTGTACAGTTGTAGCCGAGCTCCCATATTCATTTAATCTGAATTATAACTCAGGGTCTCGGAAGACCTGGGGAATGTTGAGGTTTCACCATATTTTTGTTTATCTCAATTTTAATTTCATGCAATTTGTTACATAATATCTGTCAAGGTTTTTCACTCAAAACTCCTAAATATTTCCCTCACATGCTGCCCAAATTTTTTCTCCACTTAGACCTGTTTTTTTTTGCAGATTACAAATTAATGTCTGATTGTCAGGAGGAAAGAGTGATTATGAAATCCACAGTAGCAATATTTTAAGCAAATAAATATAACAACTGGGGAAAGTCAGCAAGATCTCTAAGTCAGTAGTATAATGTCTCTTGAAAATTATGGGCAGAATGTTTTCCCAATGAGATGTGGCAATGGTATTTTCAACAGCACTCAGCAACTGGGAAGGAGAACACTAAATGAAAATAGTCTTTTGTGGTGATTATTCTTTTGGCAGGAAGAGAATGAATGAGTATGATTTTTCTTGTGAGTCAGTGATGAATGTTTTCCACGTATGCCACTGCTGATCTTCCTGTAGGTCATAACAGATACAAGTGGGAGGAGAGGATAGTTGTCTGGGAGAAGATCACCGCATTAAAAAAAAATACCCTCAATTCCATTTCATGGTTTCAGTGAACCAAGAGAATTATATTTAAAACTTTCTTGGATTTTCACACTGAACTGCAATTCACCCCCCACCAAACCAATAAGGTCATATTTGTATGCGTTTTATTTTGCAGAAAAATGCTCACTCATCAGCTCTTACCCTGAGTTCTATTAATCTGCATGCATGTGCTCTTTAATAGATTAAAAAAATAATTCTTATGAAAATGAGTAGACAGAGTGCTTCTGTATACTCAGCTTTCCACTGTGTAATACATTTGTAGAGATCTGCTACAGCCATAATCATTTAAACTTTAGTTTTTTGGCCATGTGGATGTGTTATTTAGTGGTTAAAGTTTTTTAAAAGCTTAGGATTTGCTGAGGTATCACATCATAGTTTAAGAAAGCCAATCAGGACACTCTCTTCTGAAGCTGAGATTCCTTTTTTTTATTTTTGTTGTTGCTTCCCTATTCTGCTGTAGCGTTTGGGCTAGTTTTAGTTCCATGCAAAATAAGCAGTCTCCTTGCCTCTTGGGATAGCAAAGCAATTCTGCTGACAGGTGCTCATAGCCCTGATGACAACTTTGCTGGTGCTGGAGTAGTGTGCACTGCCAAACAGTTTATACACGCTTTATTTCTCAACAACTGAAGACAGACAGCCTCTCCAGGGAACAGCAGGGGTGGAGAAGGTGACAGGTCTTGCTAAAGGAAGCAGTGGTGGTAGAAACGTCTCACACCGTTGTCAGACCCCAGCCTGCTCTTGAGCCTTACCTTGCACCAGGCTCATCCAGGCGGTTCTCCTCCCTTGCTCAGGTCTCCTTCCTCCCACTTTCTTCTGCATCCCTCCCTCCCACCTCTGTGGGCTCATGGGAGTTTGCACAGGGAAGGGCTTTTGGGAATGGAAGGAAGGTAGGCACAGACTGATGCACGAAGCATGTGGTCTTTCCATCTGCCCCTCATTTCCAACAACTCTCCAAAGTCTTCCTGACTTTCCTAGGCCTATTATCCATTCTCTCCTCACTTTACTTTCCCCTAAAACACCTTTGCTGGTTCTCGGCCTTTGCTCCTAAGCATCTGGGAACATCTCTTTTGCTACAGCAGTTTTGAATTTTCTGATTCTAAGAATGAGAATGATGCAAACTATTTTGTGCTCATCTTCAGAAAAAGCAAATTTCCACTGTCTCTTCTGCTGAGGAGCACTAAGCCTGCGCAATTAAGAAAAAGTTATGTTTTCAAAGTTGTTCTAAAAGAGAAAAAAAAGAAGCAAACACTGTGACAATGAGATGAAACATAATGTCAGAAGAATATGGGAAAGAAACACACAAGTTTCTGGAGTCAATCTCTTTCTATCTGTGACCCAAAAAACACACAAGTTTCTGGAGTCAATCTCTTTCTATCTGTGACCCAAAAATCCATCTAGGGTTTTGAAACTCTTACAGTATGAAGTTTTATGCGAGCAGATATTACTTAGATACATGTTCTGTTTTCGATCAACCTGGAAGGAAATTTCAACATGCTCAGGGTGTAACTGTAGCTACCTAGCTTTCAAGTAAGTACTTTGCTTTTTAAGAGCAGCCATTCTATGCTATATGCTCCTTCAACTATATTTCAGATATGACTTTTTATTAATGTCAGAGTGATTACTTGCTTTTCTGACTCCATGTAAAGTATAGGATTTGTTTAATCTGCTTTCTCTACAGGCCTACTTATCAGTTGCTCGATAGTGTTTGGCTTCTTCTAGATTGGGGTTGGTTTTGTGTCCTTAATAAAGGGAAGATATTTTAAGAGTAACTCAATGCTGACTACCAATGTGAAAAAACTTTGAATATTGCTGACTTAAGGACTATTATTACAGATAAGATATATTTTGATCTACCCAGCAAAGTGCAGATATTACATTTACAACAAAGAAATATTTAACCCAACCAAAAACAGCAAAGATAAGAAAACTGAAGAACTCAAAAACCTAGGAACAAATCTTTAAAGCATATGGGCATTTCTCTTACAGTCTGAAACCAATAGCCAAGCAAAAATTCTCACTTCAAAAATCTGCACAGATACAGATGAGACTAATTTTTTGTTCAACAACTTTCATTATTTAATAGTATAAAGGAAGTTTTAAATATTGTCACATCCAGAACTGGATTCTTAGTTTTATTTTCTTTTAATGGCATTTCACGTGACTGAGACTCCTGAAACTCATAATTCTGGTTTACATGTTCGAAAGGGGAAAGGAGTCAGTTCTGCAGTTTGAAAAGAGAGCTGAAGGAAAGCATCTGTTTAAAAGCCATGTGATAAAGTGGCTGAATTTATCTGAAGACAGTGCCTGTATTCCTCAGTTATAAACTGGGGCATTGGGATTAGCATGAAACACAAAGCAAACACAGAAGATGCTTCATATACCAAAGATAAGACAATTATTCCAAGCAAGAGGGGATTTCTTTGTTATCAATATCTTCTAAGTGTAAAGACAGGAGCAGGTTTGTAAAAAAAGTGTAATAATGCATTAGCCCAAATAGGACAGCCAGATAATGTAAACCTTTTTGGTCATGCAAGTCCTTCTTCAGGTCATACATTTCAAAGTACCATAGATATTTCATGATTATGTCAAAGTCAGTTTTGCAAATATTTAGAATCAAAGTAAATGAGGTCAGTATTTTGTGAAAAAGACCAGTCAATTATCCTATAATTAAAGCCTGCATAATAATGTATTACACCATGGAATATAATTCACATTCAGTGTGCAGCTGTGCAACTGGTATTTCCTAACACGGAATAATAGAATCTGCAATCTCAGTAATTGTGGTACTGACTTGAAAATCTTGAAGATACAGAAGACATAAAATGCATTGTCCCCAGAAAGGTTTGCTGGTTTGTTTTTTCTTTGATAAGCACAATGATGTTATGCTTCTGCTTTTCATTCAAAACTGTGGTGAGGAAGTCGATTTCGTGCCTTGTGTTGTTAAAATTTTGTAATAGTTTTGCAAGACTGACATACGTGGATAAGACTAATATAGCCACACCTTTTTTAACACATACTTTTCTTGTTTCTCCTGGCCTGCATCTGCTTACTTTATTGCATCTACTGTACATTCAGCCCCAGGGAGGAAATATGCTCGCACTCTACATGAAATATCTTTGTAGAGAAGAAATGCACATGCCCATAAAAGAAGAGTAAACTGGCCCTCTCTGAGCTATAGAATCAAACTGTAGATGACTGATTTATCAATCACAACCAAGTGTTTACATGCCTTCAGCTGTATCTTGCACACAGGTGAGTCTTCCTTATTCATTTGCTGCAGTGGCTTGGCATCAGCAAGACACTCCTAGAGACAACAGTGTTATTCATGCTTAAATCCATTTATTTGATGAAAGCAGAAGTTCCCAGTTGAATTCATCTTTTAAAGCTTAAAAAGGTAGTAAATGATCTAAAATATCAGGCAAGAAATCAGCTGATTTACATACATACATACATAATGACAGTCTTTTAGAAAAGTCTGAACAGGAGCAAAATATTAGAACATGATTTTAACCAGACCCTGTTCTACATGACCACCAAAATCAAAGGCTTCAAATGTGTCCCAGTAGAAGCAGCTGGTTAGTGAAACACCCAGGTTAGCAGAAAACCAAAGTATTCTGGGTGCTTTTTGCAATTTCAGTGGTGTCTCCTCAAGATTTCTTCCACTGAAAAAGGGAATTATTAAATAATGTAACATCATCCTATGATCCACAAATAGAGGCAACGGCCTTAATTCAGCTTGTGAGCTGCACATCAGAGGCACTTGATCCACTTCAGTGTTTCTCAATATAGAGTATTGCCAACTGGAGAGGTGAGTAAATAAATTATTACTCACAAGTGTGTTTTTTTGAGGTTGCAAACAGTGGATCTGAATCAATCAAACTCAAATTTTTATTCAAAGGAATAACCAACTGTTTATTCCATTAGACATGAATTGCTGCTTCATTAATTATTATATGTTCAAGAATGGTGACAGAAGAATATTATGTGCACATATCTTTGTGCAACGTACACCAAAGCTGGAGTATTATCATTAAAATAACGCTTCTTGTCAGTCATTAGGGCTTTTTTCCAAGTTCCGTTCATGCTTGCATACTCATTATGCCTGTTCTTGTTTTTGTAACTCAGCGATGCACAGTGAGTTCTAAATACCAATTGCTTGTTCGAGGCCTGGATTGTTGGCTCCTTCCCTTACAGTGCTCTGAGCAAAATCAACATTTTTCTCATTCATGCTACTCCTTTGCTTTTCAGGGGCAGAGCTATCACTGAAGATGATTTGCAGTTTTGGTAGCACATCAAACAACAAGATAGATCAACTTTTGCTCTGTAAGCAAAAGCTGTCTTGCATGAATTTTAAGCATTCAGCTCGAGGAAAGCAAGCACACTTCTGTGTATGTAAAGTTTATAGATAATCATCTGCATTGCCTTAGAAACTGAGCAGTGTTTTGTGCCAAAGGTAGCAGACTATGCATTCGCTAAATAAACATTTGTTGCATTTGGTATGTGTCATTGTATTTAAATCTTCTAGCATTTTAAAACACAAAATTGTATCCGAAAACACCTGGATGCTTTTTGTAATTGTTCTCTATCATTGTAAAAAGAAACTTCATTTGGAATTGTATTGCATATCATTTCTCTAAGCATATTGGGGCTTTTTAGTGCGTATTTTCTTAAGTTGTAAGGATAGAATAAGCAAACTTAAACTGGAAAACAAGAATGAGACCCGGCTGTCTCTCCCTTCTTGTAACAGTTCTACCATGTCAACAGAAGCAATGACAATGTAAACTCATTTGGGCATTGTTAAAATATCTTCAGCAATTTGTCAGTTATTATATTCTATTGCTATTCTATTTATCCCTTATTAGTGGCTCTTGCAAATGCGCTTTCACACAACTTTGATAGTTTTTAAAAAGACATAAAATGTTTACATACCTTTACCTTCAAGCAGCTCTGGAGGCTTGCTTGCCTTCATGCCCTTACCCTCAGGTAACTCAGTTTCTGGGAAAGGGCCTCTTCAGCTCTCTGTGCGGAAATATGAGTTCATAGATTCATGATCAGCCTGATTTACCAAAGTAATAATAATAGCTTCCAACTTGAATCAGTAAGAGACAGGAGTTACCACAATCATAGATTCATAGAATCATTAAGGTTGGAAAAGACCTCTAAGATCAAGTCCAACCTTCAACCCATCACCACCATACCTGCTAAACCATGTCCCGAAGTGCCATATCTACATGTTTTTTGAAGACCTTCAGGGGTGGTGACTCCACCACTGCCCTGGGCAGCCGGTTCCAATGCTTGACCACTCTTTCAGTAAAGAAATTTTTCCTAATATCCAATCTAAACCTCCCCTGATGCAACTTGAGGTCATTTCCTCTCATCCAATTGCTAGTTACTTGGGAGAAGAGACCAACACCTGCCTCACTACAACCTCCTTTCAGGTAGTTGTAGAGAGCAATAAGGTCTCCCCTCAGCCTCCTCTTCTCCAGACTAAACAGCCCCAGTTCCTTGAGTCGCTCCTCATAAGACTTGTGCTCTAAACCCTTCACCAGCCTTGTTGCTCTTCTCCAGCAACTCAATGTCTTTCTTGTATTGAGGGGTCCAAAACTGAACACAGGATTCAAGGTGCGGCCTCACCAGTGCTGAGTACAGGGGCACGATCACTGCCCTCATCCTGCTGGCCACACTGTTCCTGATGCAAGCCAGGATGCTGTTGGCCTTCTTGGCCACCTGGGCACACTGCTGGCTCATGTTCAGCTGGTTGTCAACCAGCACTTCAAGGTCCTTTACCACTGGGCAGCTTTCCAGCCACTCCTCCCCAAGCCTGTAGCGTTGCATGGGGTTGTTGTGACCAAAGTGCAGGACCCAGGACTTGGTCTTGATGAACATCATACAGTGGGCCTCGGCCCATCAATCCAGCCTGCCCACACCCCTCTGCAGAGCCTTCCTACCATCGAACAGATCCACACTCCAGCTAGTTTTTTACCCAGTGAAGCACACACACATCCAAACCATGAGCAGCTAGTTTCTCCAGGAGGATGCTGTGGGGAATGGTGTCGAAAGCCTTACAAAAGTCCAGGTGGATAACATCCACAGCCTTTCTCTCATCCACTAGGTGGGCCACCTGGTCATAGAGGAGATCAGGATTGTTAAGCAGGACCTGCCTTTCATGAACCCATGCTGGCTGGGCCTGATTCCCTGGTTGTCCTTCACATGCCCAGTGATCGCACTCAGGATGAATCACTCCATAATCTTCCCTGGCATCGAGGTCAGGCTGACAGGCCTGTAGTTCCTGGGATACACCCCAAAAGGCAATTCTAGGTAGTTCACCAACTACTATCCCAGGTTTCCTAGAAATCTCAAAAATCGCAGAATGACAATGGTTAAGGTCTGAAGGGACCTCTGCAGATCATCTGGTCCAACCCCTTCCTGCTCAAGCATGTTCACCTAGAGCAGGTTTCCCAGGACTATGTCCAGACGTCTTTTGAATAAGAGAAATAGGAGCGATTAACAAGTGATGATTAGAAGTGGAAGCTAGGGGTGATAACTCTCAGGTTCTCTGTGATCCCTTTTTTACAATTTCCACGTGAGACACTGTAAATTTTAGCTTTCATTTTTACAGCAATAGAAGTCTGTCAATTCATACAGCAATGAAAAAGCCTTAATAGAAATTAATAATGGAATAACAGCAAACCCATTGCCTGGAGTCACAAGCATCTGATGAAAGACTCAATGCCAACACATGCAAGAATACTTTTTGTTCCTGTTCTAAACGCGGGAGTCAAAATCACTGTCGAACCTTAGCCACAGTAACTCTCCTGCTACTTCTTATCCTGCATGCAACACTGAGAAAGTGGTTACAGAGAGGGCAACAAAGGTGATAGCAATGATGGTAAAAGATACCATCCTCCCATCCTCAAAATGTTTGACCTGCAAGGTGCTTCATCCCAACCAGGAAAACACTGAACCTGATGGGGAACCGTAAGGCTAGTTGTGGTTGAGAAGTTTCCAGTGGTTTACTTTGTCAGGGCAATCTTTTTTATTCCCACTCTCAGAAATCTTTTCCTATATGTTTATCTAAGACATCACATTCAACACACATATTTTCATTCCTACAGAAATGCTCAGTTTGGCTTTCCAATACAGCCAGAGGAAAAGTAAACAAGCAAACAGACATTCCTTTCGCCTAGTCCTGTTGGCAGTGGCAATGGCCAACATTTCTGCGAGCAAAGTTTTGTCTTGCTTCCCAGTCTGAGCCAACAATTACTACTGATCATACCAAAAAAGGACAGCAGACTAGACTGACTTTTACCTTTGTCCTCTTATAATTTACAGTGGCTGACAGCTTAATTTGAGTTTGCCATAAGTAAAAAGAGCAAACTATTGGCAAGTGTCCTGAGATGACTCCATCATCTCCACTGCTTCATAAATTTGTCAGTTTGGTTTCAGTTATTTATTTGTGGAGCTTTAATGAACATCAACAGCAGAACGTACATGTCAGCTTTTTCAGATATGGAGGTGTCCTCTCATGGTAAGTACCTTTTAAGTTTATTACATTTGGGGTAATAATATCATTACTGTGTTAATGACATAATATGTGTCACTTCTGGGAATGAGAAATTACACATAATTTCTATTTGCTTCAGTCCTGTTTCTATAGTAACAAGACTAGTAATTCTCATTAATGACTAGGTTGTTAGCATTGTTATTTTTGGTAATTCCAGGTTATTAATGTCCTTAGTTTTTCTGCATTTCATTGATGACTTCACCTGAGTGGCTGTTAAACGAAAAAATAGGTCCACTTTACTAAAACTATCTTTCACTAAAATCAGAGAGTATCCTTTGCAGCTACTTTTAAAATTAGTGCAGAATTAAGCTGAGAGAATAAAATCATTAAATTGTTTAGACTAGAGGCAAAATTCAGACTGTCTGGTAAACACAATTATTAACACAAACCACACAACTCATATGAAAGTGCTGACATTATCATTCAGCATTTCAGTTTGCTGTGTTCATCTTTCTGCTAGAAAAGGCATTTCCCCCCCCAAGAGTAACATTGCTATAAGAGCAGCAAAGCAGTTTCAGGCAGAGTGGTTATCACCAGCTAATTTACCATTGGCATTCAAGGTTAAAAGTTGTACCTAGATGCCACAAGGTCATTATTATCTCATGTTGGTAGCTATATATTCTGTTAGATTTTATTATCCTTAAGGGCAAACAGCAGGCTAAATGCCTATGTGCTAAAGAATTACAAATGTAGTCTTCTAATTACATGTCATATCACGATTGCATTTACAATGTTTCTCTTCTAAAAAGTTTTACAGATGCAATGAAGTAATTCCCAAACAATTGAATCCACCTTATTGTTTTAATGGAACTTTATGGTATACTTGGCTCCTTGTCCCTATAAACACTTATGCATTTACCACTGAGTGTTCATTGAGTAGTCACATGCTAGAGTGTCTGCAGAAACAGGCACAGTTTATCTTGCTAGTTAGAACTTACTTTGCTTAAGAAGGCCTTAAAATAGAATTTCTTGAAAATGCTCTGATAGTACAGTTTATAATGTCTTTTCTGAAATGCTATTAAAGTACATAGTGACACTTTGCAATCATTTAGTAAATATTAATAAAGCATTTATAGCCCCTTTAAATTTAGAATGCTACCATTATCTTCCTAGCCATTATTAACCAGCAGAAGTCAGTGATCTGCTTCTGCAGTTGTTGATTAATTTATTTTGAGTTTTGGATTTAAAGAATCTAAGTTACTGCTGGACTTTGGGAGAAAAACAGATGAATTGGAAGAAAATGAAAGAACAAGGGACAGTAAAATATTCTCATCCCTTATTATTCCCAGTCTGAAGAAGTTTACCTGGACCAGATCTGTGATCAAGCTACAGAAAGTGTTAGACAGTATTTTACGTTTATGAAGATAAAAACTGGTTAATTCTCCTGAAATCAGGGAGGCAAAAACCACTGTGTGGACCATGGCACTTCAGGATGTGGTTTAGTAGGAATGGTGATGTTGGGTGGATGGTTGGACTCGATGATCTTAGAGGTCTTTTCCAGCCTATGATTCTATGAGAATTTTCTTTCAAGGTGCTTCTGTAACTGGACTATATAGCATATCCCACTTCTGCTCATACTCTTTAGTAGGACAGCTGCAACTTACACTTTTGTGCAAACATTTGATAACATCTGCCAGTTCTGATATGTATATTTACCTACACAAAGAAAAAATTATTCTCTCAATGCCTACTACACGAAGAAGTTCACTTAATTTCTTCCATACATTACAAACCAACTCAGAGCTCATTTTGACTGCAGGCTACTGTGCTGAATTTATGGAGCTGAAAAGGATAATTTATTTCAATTAATCATTTCCTATCCTAAATATTATTCATGTTAAACATCTTTTCTTCTTGCATTAAAAGTTATGTTTTAATATTTAAAATTTCTATTTAAAATAATGCTTTAAACTCCTGAGAATAGATTCTTAGGACTTTTGTCCCTTTTTTGGGCAACGGGGACAAACTAGTCAACTCACCCTAGAAAGAGGAGTTGTTGGAGACAGAAAAGATTGTGGCAGAATGCACAATGTTAGTTGCCAAATGACACTGTGGGTCAACAGCCATTTAGCATCTATTAAAGCAGTGCGTAGGCTGCTGTAGTCTATGCCAAGACCAATGAATAACTCTTCCCTGGATGAGGATGCCTGGCTCATCTGCAGCTCTTTTCAACCTCCTGTGCTTATGGCTTCCTATTACATCTAAGAATGTAGTAAATATTCAGGCTCTTTACTGTAAAAAGATGATCAGCTTCAATGAATTATTTAAGAGATGGATCTGTGAAAACTGAATTAAATCAAACATCGGCATTAGTTTTATCACCTACAAATTTTTACATACAAAACCAGATAAATAAAGACTAATGAAAAAAATTCATTTGTTTGGAAATATCTAATGTTTTAGCAGAAAATTCCTTCACATACATTTTTGCTGTAGAGCACAAGAAATTTCAAATCACATTTTGGCAGATTTTGAGCATCTGACATTGAGGAATATGATGGGAATATTCAGCACTAGCAGCTTTTCTTCAATGTAGCTTAAGAAATGAACATTAGTGCGAAATGAACATTAGTGCTAGTCAGACATTTGCTGATCAGACAGATTCTAACCAGGTATTGTCAAAACTGAGACTTTGGGTAGGAGGCTTTGCAGCAAGGAGAAAGATCTGATCAACACTAGAGGAGAATCTGATCTCAAAGGAGGCCACTGATTACAGGGGGTTAAGGAAAATTCACCTTCTTTTTAACACAACCAAATGCTCTGTATTTGTTTGCAATTCTCAGGAGACAGAGAACTTGGTGAGAGGGGTAGCTCAAAGTGACTTTTTGATTTCCCTGAACAAACAACTGGTGCAAATGTAACAGTTTAATTGTACCTTGCATGAATAGGTTTGGAACCTGTTTACGGAGTTTTGGACTCTGGACGTGTTCTGTGTGATATGTGCAACCTCATGTTTGCTCAGATTTACTGACATGATCATGGGAGGAACTCCTAGAGTATGCTTTCCACTTGACTGCCTTTACATTCAGCTGTTCCTGTCTCTGTAGTACAGCCAATTACTCCATCCTTAGAACATGTAATGGTGGTGAATAAACAGGCATTCATGCTTCTGTCCTGCCAGATTTTGAAATTGAACCTCTTCTGATGGGAACAATATTACCAACAGACTGTCTGCTATTCTGTGCCAAAGCTGATTAATCTTAAACTAGTAGTTCCTCTGCAGGGGAAGAACCTCTTCCTCTAAAAGTAATAGTTTGTCAAAAAAGGAAGCCAATTTAGAAATTCTTCAAAGATCTTATTTAATTGAAAAATTACTTTTTCACCATCTTTAGCTCTGCTTTTTTATGTTATCTGTATTAGTATATAAAATTGAAAATCTTCTGAAATCACAAGAGCAACTCAAATAGTGGGAAGAATTATTTTATTTTTATTCTCTTTCTACATGTTTTCCTTTAATTACAATCACCATTACATTCAGTGGTAAAACCTCAAAAACTTCAGTAGCTGCCCTAACAGCAAAAGCCATATGAAAGTAACATCATATTATTCTAATAAATAATGTATACCCAGTATAATTTTCTGGAGTTTTTGGTTGTGTCCTCTGTTTCTTTCTGCTTTCAGTGAATTTTCCGGTTCATAACAAGAGGTGGAAAATATTTCTGTCAAAATATTCTCCGTGGTAATCTGTTGCCTCTTACTTTACCAAACACAGTCTTGGCACTTTGTCCTGGTTTCGGCTGGGATAGAGTTAATTTTCCTGCCAGTAGCTGCTGTGTTTTGGATTTGGTGTGAGAAGAAAGTTGATAATGCTGGTGTTTTCAGTTGTTGCTATAAATCAAGAACTTTTTCCAGTTTCTCATATTCAGCCAGTGAGCAGGTGTGCAGGAGCTCCGTACCATAGATGTCGTGCTCAGTTTATGAATGAGGGTTGTATGGGGGGCAAGAAGCTCTCTATGCATCTCATTTCCATGAGTATGAATCCTCTCTTGTCTGGGAGTTCAACCTCTTTTGTGAAATTCTCAAAAATTTGGGAGTTTGGCGTTCCACAGTCGCTGCTGAGGGACTAGCTGCGGATCAGTCATCAGGTGGTGAGAAAAATGGTACTTTATATAGTTTTTTTTACATATTCATTATTATCACTATCATTAGTAGTAGTATTTACTTTGTTGTCTTGTTAAACAGTCTTTATCTCAAACCATGAGTTTCCCTTTCGTCCATTTCTCCTCCCCATCCTGCCGGGGGGGGAAGCGGAGGGTTGAGCGAGGCACTGTGTAGTGCTTAGATGCTGGCTGCCACGTTAAACTACAATACACTTCAACCATCTTCCCAGATTCCCTTCAGATGTCATAGTATTTTAAATATATCCATATATATATGAATTGGCTATTCAGCTAATAGAAATAGATGCAGCATGCTACAGAAGCTATATTTTGCCCTTCCAATATTTTCCATGGGTTTTGGATTATGTTCTGTTCAAAGAGTTTGAATAGCAGTAGTACAACTTTGCAGTGGCTGCTAACTTTAACCTTTTTACTACTGATGTTAAAACATGCTTCATTTTTAATTTAGCCTTTTGTGCTGGGATTTGAATGTTTTAGTGAGGACATTCAGATACATTTAAGAGTACTTGCCAGTGTTGTCAGTTTGGTTGCTATGCCTGATTTCTATGCACTCATGTGGGTAGAAAGATATATTTAAGACTTTTTTTTGTTGTTGTTAAAAAAAGTGATAGTGGGGGAGGTATTACATTCCTTCAAGATCAACACAGCACTTGCTAATTTTTGGCACACAACATTCATCTCCTAGCATTATGTCACTTGTCAAGCCTTGAGATCTTCTGTGGCCAGAACTGACATAATATGTCAAACATTTACAAAACTTCATTTTCCAAGTGCTTTTAGAATGAATGATGTAGCACCATTGATGTGGTAACAACATATAACCTGAAATATCCTACACAGATAGGTTTTCCAACCTGTAGGAGCTATTGGAAATCTGTCATGGTAAGTAAATTTTTTTAATGGACTTTCAGTAAATGTTCATATTACTTTTTGAAGTTTCTACTGATTTTAGTCTTGTACAGGGATAGAACTAATATTGTTGAAAAGTCTTGTCCTCTCATTTTTTTTCCTCAGTGAACTAGTTGTTAGATTTCCATTTCTTTAAGAAAAAAAGTACTGAACATTACTTGTTTTCATGTATAGTCACATTATATTAGCTATTGGCATTGCATACTAATGCTCTCCTACTTGTATTTGTCTCTATTTTTTGTATCTCATACAGTGCTGTACCTGATATGCTTACCATCTATCTTTCATACTGCAGTGTGAAGTCCTGCCCATGCTTGGAGGTAAGTACTATAGTAAGACAAATCAAGGATGAATTTCAGAATGCTATTTCTGATGTTGTGATCTCCTACAGTGTATGTGGTTTTGTCAGTAAAATGATTTTAATACATTTCTCCATTTTTTAAAAGACGGTTACCATTTTCTTAAGTATTTAAATATGTACAGTTAGTATATGTAGGAATAGTAGGCTACGTGGTGTGAGATAATAATTACATTATCTCTTTTTCTAGTAAGTGATCAGTATTGTAGTAGCATCATAACAGACAATTTACTTTAAAGCTCGAACCAATAACTATGCAATTTCATAGCGAAAACTGTTCTCCAGAAACACAGGCTGTCTGAGTAGATTTTCAGAAGACAACCTCTAGTCTCTGAGTATTGGATACTCTGTTCTTTTTCTATAACATTTTCTTTGTAAAATATAAAGCATTTCAAGCTAAGGCTGTCCTGAATATTTTATTTAATTTCCAAGTGACTTATCATGAGTTGTACTTCATCACTAACTGGTCTTTGTCACTAAACACACACAAGTTACTTTGCTTCCTGTATTCTGAAATATCACATTATATTGTGTTCAGTAAGTACATTCTGTTCATGCATTAAATGATATTTATTCCTTTTTTCTACTGACCTTCTTTTAAAATCACAGAATGATAGAAAAGCAGGGCTGGAAGGGACTTCAAAAAGTCATCTATTTCACCCACTGCCTAAAACAAGGTCACATATACCTGTATTATTCCTGACAGTTGTCTGTCGAACCCATTCTTGAAAACTATTAAAGATGGAAATTCTTCAGACTTCCCCAGGCAATCTTCTCCAGCCCTTCACTAACTCTACTATTAGGAATTTTTCCCCAAAGCCTAATCTGACTATTTTTTTTCATTATTTGACGCCCTTTACTTCTTATCCTTCTTACAAAGGACGTTGTGAACAGATAGTTCTTCTACCCCTCCAGCAACCTGCTAGGTGCTTGTAGCTAGTTTCCTTTCTGGCTGAAGAAAGCCCATTCCTTCAGTCATAGTCATGTTCTTCAGGTGCTGTCCTTAGTCTTCTGAGGCCATAGTAGTGCTAGGCAGACACATTTTTTCAAAAAGTGCAAGAGCTCCTATCAGTTGGCCTTGAAAGTAGATGAAATCCTGGGAGATTGGCAAGATAAAGGGAAAATTCAAACTCTGGAGGCCTAAGCAGGCACTCTGAGATCTCAATGGCTCTGGAAGCAGAAATGACATGTCCAACTGGTCTGTGACTAAACCAGTTCATCTGCCACTTCCCCACACCACAGTGCAGTGCACTAGTTTGAACAAGTAGCTGTAGCATCAGTGTGGTGCAGTTGACTTTGTGCTGCACTGCACAGAGAGGGTTCCTCCGTCTCTAATTCTTGTATAGTGAACCTCTATGTAGCCTGGCTGCATCAGATGTGTGTCCTAGGGTTTGAGTCCCAAAGAGTACAATAAAGCTTAAGTACCAGACTAGCATCTTCAGAAGCTAGCTCTTCAGAATTGTGCAAAAAGAGGACAAAGTTCGTGGGAGTGCTTGCATGGAAAACATCAGCATACTGTACTCCGCAGTTTTCAATCTGTTCAGGTGAAAATGCAGAGGTAGTGCTATTTACTACTAGGTCAAACATCTGTTAAAAATTCCAGAGTTCAATACTGCGTGAGTGAAAAGGTAGTTTACGTTAAGCCTTCATGCAAATGGAAGACAAACTGGGCAAATTCCTGACCCTGCTGAGGTCCACAGCAAATCTTCCAAGGTGCCAGAATTACTCATTGATTTGTTATGCATTAGGTGCTCAAGCTGTGCCTACCTATGTTGGAACATAAAGCTGAATTCATATTGAAAATATGTGGATAGCTAATATACACCTTTCACACAGAGATTTCAGTGAATATCTGACTGAATGACTTCAGTCATTTTTTCAGAGGACTGTATACCGCATTTGTAAGCACATCTATTTATCTCATATTTCTTACCATTGATTCCTTACTAGTGGAATCAGCCCTGTTCTTAAGTTGCATTACTGCTGTTTATCCGTGCTTGGTCCCTCCTCTCCTAAAATCTTGTAGTGTTGAAAAGACAATAAGTGTGTGCAGTTTGCATAACAGAAGCTGAGGCGTTCATTGAGATGTGCTCTGCATGTATTCTTCTTATTACTGAATGTGATAATAGAAGTAGAGTGTGTTAAAAACCCAGTTCTTTCATACAAGACAACCTGTCATACAGACTGTCCATCTTCAGTGTATGATATTGCAACTAATCAAGTGTTCAGGCTTCCTCTAATGATTTACTTTTTGCCCACAGGAAATCTCGTGCAACTAGCAATCAGATCACATTGCATGATACGAAAACATTCTTTAGAACATCTCAGGGATAGACTTCATCACACATCACCATAACTCTTAGAACAAATTATATGTATTTTATGTAGTCCAGGTTACCATGGTAAATATTGTCTTCTTTAATAGAGAATAAAATGCAATAGAAAAATGAATACATGTAAAACTCGTTTTTAGGGAAAGCAAGACTATGTTAAGCAACACTATCGTAAGCTATGAAGTGTGGCAGTGTTTGAAACTCTTTCAGTAAACAAACCCAAATATTTCATTCTATTAAAGCAAAACAGAAAAAATCGGATAGACTTTGTTAAATATGCAAATTCCTCATGTGCAGTGTAATTGAAATAGCCGAAAGACACCTATGCTAGCAACACAGAAGAAAGCATATAATACATCATGCAAGCACTAGCTAGATTCATCTAGCACAGAGGCCAGAAGTTCAGTGTTCACCCTTTAAAATGGAAATTGTTGAGTTTCATACTATGGAACCATGGGGTTCCATACTTATTCTTTCAATAATCACACGTACCACTCTTATAATTGATGTTTGCAGTAAGGCTAGGAGCTCAACTTAGGATCTAAATATCCTTGTTTTACTCCTTGCAGATGTATTGCTACTGGCAAGAATGAATCTGTACAACAGCCTCTGCCTTGCTATGGCACCTGAAGGTAGTGCCGCAAACTTCACACAAGTGCAACCTCGGAGAACTGGATATTAATCTCACAGTTCAGCCTGAACAAATTACAGCTCCAGAAAAAAGACAAAAGCAACACTAAACCTGTTCTTTAAAGAAAAGCTTTTTTCTCTCTCTCTCTTCTGTGCAGAACAAGAGATAAATGCTGCCTACCTCATTCATTTCCAGTAAAGCAAGAAGCTTAGATATATGCAAAAAGAAACCGTTTCATCCCACCCTCCTCTACTGCCCAGATGTACAATGGGGCCGTTCCTTACAATTTCTCTGAAGGCAATGGCCTTGGAGACACAACTGGGGTAGAGGGTAGCCTGCAATCCAAATGTGCTAATTACTGTGCAAGGTTCTTGCCAACACAATCTCTCTTGATCAGAGAGGTAACAGGAGGTGACTTCCAAATAAAAGTATGTTTTCAGAGCATTGCATCTAAATGTTTCAGGAAATAGCACCAGCTACTAAGAATTTTGCACTGGCATTAGCCAGTATTACCAGCTTCTGGTACAGGCAAATACAGTATACTTGAGAGAAAGCATCAACTGCTTTTGCTTCTGGAAAGCATCACTTTCTTTGTGTCAGGACTAAAACCTATTTGCTGGCTTTGAGTAAAATGCAGAACAAAGGGCCCGATTGCTGTTTCCTACAATCCATCACTCAAATATCCCTGGAAATTCTTCATGTTTGTTACATTGCTTGCATAAGAGTCTAATATGTATATTTTTATTAAGAATCCATTTAACACTTCTTCTGTAATTTCATATGACTATTTCCTGTTGTTGAGTGTTGTGGAGAGCTGTTTTATAGTGCTGGCAGAAACTGTTCTTTGTCCATGAACATAGTTGGACTTCAGCAATGGATATAGCTATACATATATAGTTTGCAAAAACGGTGCCTTATTTTGGTTTTGTGTCCTTTGGCTTGGAAAAAGTAAATTCACTATCCTCATTACCATTGTATTCAAGTCTATGTTAATGAGGTGCTAATGTCTCTAGCTGGTAAGAATGTTCCAGTTAGTGTATTTTCATGTATTTGATGGAAACAAGGGAAAGCTATGGCTATAATTATTATTACATTGTATGACCTAAAAATATTGTTTAATTTGTCAACCCCAAACAAGACATTTTTCAGCTCAACCAGTTTACTTGCACTGCATTCCCTGGGTTTGAAAAAAGGAGGGGTTATCAACCAACCCAGAGAATATCATGAGTTGTTGCAGTCTCTTGAGTCTTTCACAGTAAACTTAAAGTCTTAGCAATAAAAACAGATAAATAGAGGAAATGTCAAACTGAATTCTGGGTAATGATCAGATCAGCCTGCTTTTATACAATTTCCATCACTTTGAATTTTAAATCACCTTTTAAAGGGCACTAAAGCATTCTTGCAAATTAGTCTGCACTCCAATTAATGCACCCAACATGACAATAAGACCAGTTTCAGCTTGGCTAAGCAGACCAGTCAACCAGGAGGATGTGACTTGAGGACTTGGAGAGCCTATGCCTCCACCTTTTTTCCCTCTCTCTTCACGGCAGCTTAGGTCCAATTAGGCCAGTTAATCTGCCTAAACCGTTGGAAAGGAAGGATTTCTCTAATAAAGATGAAGCATAGTCTGAGAGGACATACAAATTAAGTCTACTCTTTTCAAAAGACAGAAAATTCCAAGATTTCCCTCAGCCATATAGCTTAAAGAGGTACTTCTTTTGGTCAAGACCAAACTATTTTTCTCCACAGGGATTTTAACTTTAAGAGATCCTTCTGTGACATTTGTTAACATGTGAAGGATTTCTCTTTTGTCTATTTATTTTTCATACTGTGCTCATTTTTGACATCCATTAAATTTTATAAGACTAGACTGCAAACGGCAGTGATGAGAAATGCCAGGTCACATTACAAGAAAATGTTCATAAATAGAAATGACTTTGCGTTTTTCAATCAAGCAGTAAATAATACTCACATGAATATACAGGTATTTGGGTAGCTTAATCTGCAGGTTTGGAAAGGAAAATTGAAGTGGGCTGAAAAACAAATTGTAAATACATGCTTGTATATGCAACACATTTTAACAAGTTGAAACAAAATTCTTGCAGAATGGATAAACAATTTTACACAGTATTTAGCTCTCGCTTCAAAAAGAGAAATATTAAACAATCTCAGTCCACTTTATCCTTATCACTGGTGCATGCGAAATGCATTGTATACTCACAGCACATTGTTAGATCTTTCTCATTTCTGTTGTGTTTCACTTATGTTATTTGAGTCGGTTTTCTACTTTAAGATCTAAGATGTCTTATTTCAGCAAGATCAGATGTGAAACATTCAGTCAAATGCAAAAAAATAAACACTGGTTTTTTTGCTTTGATTTCTCCTCACAGAGCTCATGCTTCTCTTTGCTGCTGTTTTTTTGTATCTTGAACCAGGATTTGGGGTGTGAGGGAGAAGCTTTAGTGCCTCTGTTTCACTAACAGCATTTGATGCATTACAGCCAAAGATACTGGTTTGAGTTCCAGTGGCAAAACGTTAGCCTACTCAGAAATGATTGGCATGGTTACAAAAGGAAAAATACAGAAAAGACCTGAAACTTTTATTTTAAATTAAAAAAGTGATGTAAAGTTTTAATCATACTGACGACAACTTTATGTTCTCTACAATTAGAGTCAAAATTTTCCTGTTTACCTTGGCAACAACAGGTTCTGTCGCTTTTTCACAAGCCCTTTTTGTTATGAAATTTCTAATCACTTTCCTCGGACTCCTTGGCTCTGACATAAATTTTGTTCACAAACCTGCGAAAATTTCTTCTTTTTCAGCATCAACACCATTAGGAAAACATTCTGTTTGAACTAAAACTGCACATTTTCCTAGTCTTTCTTTTGTCCAACACAAAAACCACTAAAGCAATGGTATTTATAATGGGTCATTTATTTTGTCATCGTACATATCATGTACTATCTGTTGATATTCCACCCCACCTCTCTATCCCAATGTCAAGACACAATTCTGAACACATTAGCATGTTAGCAAATAAGCCTGCTGGCCCACCAGTTGGTCAACCGCTGACTTCACCACAGTTCAAGCTGATCCTTACTCCTTAGAACCATGTTGAGATGCCAGTTTCTCCAGCTACTGTCTGAAGCTAGTGATATACTCAACTGCCCCGGAACAAATTGTTCTCTTATTCGGATCTAAGCTTAATTAAATATTGCAACTGAAGAGTGAGATCAGTGGCATTGGTAAACTATTTTTTATCAATCAAGCTGCATTTTGGCAACAAATTCCTTCCTTCATTTGAGGTAGCCCTGGTACAGCTGACGAGAGGTTAGTGTAGTCCTGCTCATTTACATAATGTTTTCTACCTGCAGACCTTGTATTCTGAAAAAACACCAAGACAGGCCAGGACCTATAAAATTCCATATAACTCCATGTACCAAAGGGCACTGATTGTTAAGCCATGGGATAGTGTGCCAGCTATGCCAGTTTTGCTCTCACAAGTCTTCTATACTAACTGATCTTCCTTCCTCAGGTTTTATTCAAAAAAGAAAAAAGACAAAAAAGTGAAAAGGATGATACAGCCTGCACTATATTATTGCTATCAGTAATCAGTTACTCTGGTCTTTGTTTCTCTGTTTAGAGTCAGACATATAACAATGTTAGATAAAACCATGCATTAGCCTATCACAAACAGGAAGGGACTGATTAAAATAAGCAAAGGCCAAGTTGCCAAAACACTTCATGGATGACCGGGGAAATCAGATATACATGTACAGTTCTAGAATCTGAGCAAAGCACCGACTGTACAATATGTACTTGTGTAACAGAAATTTGCTTTAAAAATGAATGCAAGGACATGAAAGAAAAATTTAGCAACTGCCTCAGATATACCTAATTACAAATAGGAACTATTGCATGAAAGGAAATTAAACTTTTTGATAGATCAAAGCATTCTTCTGCAATAAATAGGAAATATTCTACTGTACATTTAAATAGCATAACTGAATTGTACTAGGGAACAGCATGAGTGCGATAAGGCAAAATTGAAATAACACAAGAAGTGTTATAAGGTTTGCCTTGTGCATCCACTAGCACGAGCATGATGCACAAGTGCAATTATCCTGCTCAACTAATAAAGAAAATTAACTGCATGGCAAAAATAAGCTAAATATCATCTAAAACCTGTAATAACTAACATCTAATACTTTGAATATGTGTTCACGATGTTCTGTGTACATTTATGAATAAAATGACTGGCATCAAGTACCAGTTCCCATTCAGGAAGAGGCTGCTACATTTTCCTGAGCACTCCTTCTGCATTGCTTCACGTTAGGGAGCTTGGTGGTCTGGGCACAAGCCTCTGAGCTGGGAGATGACTCCTGGTTCGGGCTGAGGCACTGGTTTGTTCAGCACCGTAGCAAGAGACTATATATAGCAAGAGACTATATATATGTATTGCTCTATAAGCAAGAGACTGGTAACATAATACACATTTAAGCTGGAACAGAATGTTGATATGTTTGCGTGTAAATAAAAAAGGTTTATACTGTTGACATTCTCTCTGTATCGTATGTATATTTACTAAATTACATGCTGCTGTAGATTTGTGAAGAAATTCTGTATAACCCATCACAAAAGGATTAGTAATGTTTGAGGAAAAAAAACCTACTTTAAACAACGTTTTTCATTTTTAACCTTAACAAACTTACATTTCAGGTGCCCACATTAGTACTGAAAGACTATTTTGGTTATGAGATTAGGAAATTACAATAACTGCTATATCATAATGGAGAGAGATAAAATAATAAATAATTTTGGTTTAAAGTGAAAAATACTTTGCAAGTAATTATTCTTAGCTTGTAAATGGTGTGTCTCTATAACCAACCAAGCATATAACAAGAAGATGAAGACGAGGCTTATTTTCACTTCATTTCACTTCTTTGTAATTGACAAGCTCTCACTGGGTGTCAACTTTAAAAGATGACAAATCCTAAATCTTACAGGACTCTATTCAATAGTTCACCTCTCTAAACTGTTTGCAAATTAATCTACATTTTCAAATGAATCGGGCATGAAATACAAGATGACATCTATATTACAAAAATATTAATTTGCTTGTCTTTTTCAGCATGCAAAGTAGCTTTAAAATACTCAGTTTATTAAGAAAATGCATAGAAATACGTAAATGCACAATGTTCCCTATTTCACAAGTTTACCTTTTTGTATTCCTATTTTATTCCAGTATGCATTAAATTTGGAGTTACGTTTTCCCGTTGTCCCAAAATGTTAGCCTATTTCCCACAATGGCGCTTTCCTTATTCAAATTTGGTATTGGAATTGCTCCAAACATGGACTGATTCTGAGAAAATCAAAAGCATTAAATAAGTGGGAATAAGAATGTAGCCCTCTATTTTCTAGCTGAGTTCTTATTTTTCTGGCACATTTGGCCACTGAAGCCATTATCGTGGCACAACTTTATCTCTTATCTAACAGAAAACCCACAAAAGCAAATAGCTTCCAAAACTTTGAGTTCTTTTTTCTTTTACTCACAAAAATTAAATGCATGTAAGGCTTTTCAGTCAAGATGAGGAGCAGTTGTTCCTTAGAACTAGAGGATGTCCAAATTATGCATCTCAGTAAGTAAATCAAAAATTAACTCAGCCCACTCTTGGAGAGTCAGTACACCACCATTGTGCATCTGAGCTTCATAGTGTTTCTGCATTCCTGATCTACTGCATTTCTGTTCAAAACAGGAACTACATATGTTGAATTGTTTCTTCGGTTGCAAAGGACCATTCTGTTTCTTACTTAGGGTCTAGCTTTCTGATCAGTATTCTCTGCCCCTGTTTACTGAATTAAATGATCCCAATCAGACCACCATTTTGAGCTAGAGCATAAGCTTTTAAATGTAAAAACAATAAAATTAATGAATTCGTTTAAAGGATATGTTGCAAAACCTTTTCTTTTTGTTTTTAAATTTTAAAACAGGACATGAAATAAATTTTGTCAAGAATTTTGAAAAGTATTCCAAAATGCCTAGAAAAAAACTCCAAATTACTTATCAGTTAAGATTTAGGTCTTCCCATTAGATGCTTCTTTTTTTTTTTGCCCATGGCTATTCCACACCAGTAATCTAAGCTTCCACTTTTCACAATGGAATAGTTTTGTCTAAGCACAAATTATCTAAAAACTCAAAGGCATATTGTAACTTCATGTGGCATTCTGGAATGAGGAATACATGATTGAATGGCAAGATCTCATAATGTATATTGTCTGACTATCACTTCAGGTTTTCCATATAGTTATCCACTCCAACTACAAATTTTGTCTCAAAAACAGCTTCACTAACTTTTTTGCAGCTGAGATCTATTATGGTTGTTACCTGTTTGTTAAATACTCTAGCTACTTCCCTTCGCAAATGGAAAGTGATGAAAGGCAAACACTGCCATGCAAAATAGAATGTGAACACGTCCAAAGAAATGACTGTACAGAAAGATGAAGTCAAGGATCCTTTAAACTTCTATTTCTATTCTTCATTAAAAGGAACAATAAGAAAATATCAAGCACAGGACTGCTTGATATTTAGTAATTAAATCTGGTTTAGGTAGGAATAAACCCTCAGTTTTGCCGTTTTCGACAAGAAGGTCTTATAAGCCTTGCTCCCAGCAGACATCCAGCTCATGTCTTCTACAGTGATCTTCCATAAAGTAATTGCCATACCTTTTTCTCTCAAAATATATGAACAGGTCAGTTCTTTTCCTATCCCACCCCTCTGCTTTTTCTGTCTCCCCCCTTCACAGTCTTTCTGATTTATTCATTCTCTTTCTTAGTGTGAAAAATCCCTACAAAATTCATTTATATCTATCACTATCGTACATCTTCTCACAGATTTTGCTGTGGTATGTCAACAAGATTGAGTCTAAGGGATTTCAGAGATATTCTATCAGTCAATTTATCATCGGATGGTTACTAACCCTGTATCTGGTCTTCAATGTACCAGTATCAAAAGCCATCTTGATGTCCAAGCAGATTATGTTTGTTGCTTCACCCCTGTCAGCTCTCATTGTCACCTCCTCAAACAAGTTAATAGCATTTGACAAGCATGGCTTCCCCTTTATAAATGTCCTGGTTGTCTTCGACCAGTCTGCACCTGTCCAAGTGTTCTCCTATTTTGTCCCTAATCAATGACCCTAGAATTTCTCCCAGTTCCCTTTAGTGTTTATACAGTGAAATGTTCGGTTCACTCAGTCTCCAGCTTGAGAATCTTGCTCTGAAAAATCAGGAAATGTTAGTTACTCTGAGTACAGCATCTTTAACGTGTATGTGCATATGTATTTATAGCAACCATTGCCATAACATTCGACAGTACAAAAAGTGCTTATTTTGTGTGAAAGGGAGAAATATTGTATACCAGCTTTCCAGAGAAGGAAGAGACACCCTCTATAAAGCAGACAGTGAATCAAATCTTTTATGCCCAAATCACTGAACTATCCTGTCACTGTAATTCCTTGCCATTTGGATGGGGGGGAAAAAGACAACTTTGAAGATGCTCTCTAATTTCTGATGCAATAGGTAGTGGACAACTTCTAGCAAGTCAAATAAGCTATCTAATGTCCAAAATGCAACTGTTTTAAAATAGTGTGTGAATTTATTCATGTTTGTTAGTTTCTCAAGCTTTGGCAGATCTTGCAGAAATGTATTTTATTGTATGTTAACAAGGCTCAGGTTCCCCATATTTCCTAGGGCCATCTCATTAGCAGTGTATGAAATCAATCTTTTAGGTAGGACAATGAACTTAACAGCAAGTGTCTGAACTTCATTGTGTAGGGGGAGGATAAGCCATAGTAAAGAAATTCTGCAAGTCTAAATTTCAGTATTAGCAGATTCTCTTACTGTTACAACTCATATGAACACAAAAACATTGATAAACATTAAAATGTTCACCTTATTTCACAGAGAACAATCAGTTACTGTCCCCTTTTTCAGTTGTACTGAGTTTCTAGGTACACAAGCAAACTTTCTGGTAAAATGACATCCAAATGCTATTTGTGCCAATTTTAAATGATCAAGTAACTCTTTCATTGTTACTCCTTTTAATCTCAGCCCAAATTTCTTGCCAGTCACTCTGGAAAAAATAAACTGGAGATTAATTCAAACATTTCTTTGATGCAATGTACAGAGAATGCAAAAAGGTATGTTTCTGTTCCATGTCTCTTCAGGCAGCACCAAGACCTTAAAGATTTCTCCGTACTATGACATATTTTAAATAAAAGGTCACATCCATTAACCTTTTTTAAATGTCCCTTTTAACTCTGTATTTCCTCTAGCCCTGTGTCTTCTCCTTCAGGATTCAGCAGGATCTCAAGACCTTTTTTTTCAATAGCCTCTGGAGGATTTGCGCCCAGTATCACTTAAGGAGATAGTGACTCTTGGTATGGTGTAAAGCCTGTCATACTGAGAAAGAGCAAGGAAGAAAGAGCAGCAGTGCTCATTTGAATTAGCCTCCCAGAAAACAACTACCTTCCATCCTCTTTGCACTTTCAGATCCTACAAACAGGCTAGGAAGTAGGCTCTTACACCTACCAGGCCAGCTTAACAATACATTGTTCTTATACAACACTCTCTAAATGTTATTTAGTAAGACCTGCTGTTGTCTGTTTAGATTATTGTAGAACTTCCTAGAAGAATGTAAATGGCACCCCAAAGGCTACACTAGACCACATCTGTGCTTAGGTAGCTTACTCCATTCTCAGCGTAATAATTCCCTTTGTGTAGAGAGGTAAGCGCAGTGTGGTATACTTTATGAAGGAAAAGGATGCTCGTTCTTCTAGGTCATTTTGATTGTCTTCTGTTACTGCCACAAATCTTTTTTTTCTAACAAGAAAAAAAAAATTTCAGTCACATTTGAAGCATTCAAAAGTAACTGTCATTGTCAGAAGGCACAGAAATTTTTAAACAGAGAGACTAAATTCTCAGGTCTTCAAGAAACAGCTCAGGCAGTAAAAACTGTCTGTGCAGGTTTTGGCCAGGCATAGAACTACCAGGAAGTGCCACAGGTCTTGCACAAGCGGCACCTCCTATGCCAGTCCCTTATATATTTTCTGCTGTGAGTACCAGCTCAGATACCAACTTCATCTTCAGATTCTGTTGAAGGCAATGACCAGCTGAGAAGGATGTCTTAAAGTGAGGTTACCAAAGTCATGTGACAGGTACCTTTTGTAAAGCAAGGCATTCTGGTGGCCTATCATGCCTCTACAGGAGGCGGGGATGTTTGCTTCTTTATGGCATGAGCCCTTCATTATATAAATTAATAAACAGCCCAAATGAGCAAGTGATCATACTCTAGGGTATGGAAAAAAAAAAAAGGGTAAGATGATAATCAGAAACTGTAACAAGTCATAAGTAGTAAGTTTTCTCTACAGGTGCAAAGGAATGTTTATGTCTGTAGGACAGGATCATATTTGATTAGAGCATCTCTTGTTCTCTGATACAACACATGACAATGGTTCCCTCTATTTCTGAACATCTTCAAGTGTTCAAAAGCTCCATGAGATCTACTTAACCTTTATTCGGAAATGCTAAAGGAAATATGTTTTATGTTCTTGGCCATGCATAGATGAATGCATATTATTTTTAAACAATTCAGAGGCTCCCAAAACCAAAATAAGATGAGTTCAAAATCAGTCATACATGTTTTGTGGTACTAAAGGTCACATTTTCAAAGGAATTTGTTAAGCCTTACATTCGCCTATATTTCTTCCTGTAATCTCTCATATGTGATTTGAGACTGCAGAGTATAAGTAGCAATGCGCTGCTTTCACTTCAATGAACATTTTTGTGCTCCCATTTTTTTGACCAATTGCTCTTCCCTTGGTAGTATTGCTATTCCAGCAACAATTCTCTTCCAGAATAATTAGTATGGAAATAAAGCAGAGTTGGTTTAGTTTCAATTTCCTTGACACTTCTCTGCCTTTCTTTTTAACTCCTAAATAGTTTAAACCACATCAGTAAACATTAAAAAAGAAATACTGAATTTGTAAAAGTTATATTGCTTACGTACAGAGGCAGTCTGTGTAGAGATACATTTTGCCTGCTTTTTGCGTAATATGTAGACCTAATGGCTCATTTTTGCTGTTAAATATTATTGAATACCTCTCAATGAAAGAACAGCGTTGCTCTAAATATTGAAGTGCTTGTGAAAGAATTAGACCTGCTCAATGAAACAGCTACACAAGTCATTGAACACTAATGTCAATTAGAAGCATTATGCAAAATTATTTTGTGTTTGACAGTTAGGTTGACTACGTGTAGTAATGTTCAAGAAACCCACACATTCTCAAAGATCCAGTCATAGCCATCTAAACAGCTCCAAAAAATTCTAACCACTGGTGAAAATCAGAACTGCTTGAAGTCAATAAAATTACGGGGGAAAGCAAAAACTAGTGTAAGTGAAGTACATAAAGCTTTTATATGATCTTAACAACTACAGATGATGCACCAAGGAACTATGTAAAATCAGTAACTATGCAAGTTCAAGGTCTATCCCAGCATAATGTGCCAATGGAGTTTACTGCACTTTATATGTATTACAGTGCAATTACATAAAGCCCAGTTACACACAGAACACTTGTTACAACTACAGTAGTGAAACAACAGAGGAAGGAATGTATATTGCTTAATGGCTTAAATTTGAAAGTTTGCATTTCAAAATTTAAATTTAGGTCCCTCATGTGTAAACAGAAATGTATGTAATAACACAAAGCACTAAAAGATGAGCCTTTATAACTTTTTCCCACTATTTCATCACAAAATATAGAGTATACAAGCAATGCCCACCAAGGAAAATAAAAATACTTGTGAGATATGTCAGTCCAGTAACTTAAAACACGACTCTAATATTCATAGTAATACATGAAACCCCTCAAATGAATTTTTTGTTCTTAGAGGAACAAGGCTGGTAAATAATCAACCTTTGTATTGTTAATAATTTGAATCTTGTTTTTGTTTTTCTCTTTACACTAATTAATGGGGGTGTATTGTGAATGACGCAATGAATGAGGCAGCCTTGAAACATACTTTATCCAGGGCTTTTCCATTCTATAAACTCAGCTCAAAAGAAGAAATTCCAGATATTGTGCAAAGCTAATTAAAACCACTCGGGCTTTGTGTGGGATCAAGGAACAGACAAAATTTTTTTCTGGTTCAGAATCTAAGCACTCCTAGATTCCCAGTGAATTTGATGGCTTTTACATTTGACCTTTATGTGGAGGGTAGTCAAGGTTGCAGGGAGAGGTAGGGCTATGCAGCCTTTTTGTTTCAGCATAGATAGTTAGTCTTTTTTCCCAATGTGTGATTGCATGTCACAAACAGGTATTTAATATTATAGAAGACAATCAAAACAGCTTTATTGGATGAGTAACATTATGATAGTTTCTGTGATAGTAAATTTTTAGCTGATTTTTACAAAAGCTGATTTAAAACATGGGCTTTTCTTTCTGCTGTTCCTGTAGGTGATTTCTGCAGAACATCTACTGATTTTCTTTCAAAATGTTATTGAACCATGGGGTTATTTTGTTATGTTTTCATTTACTATAGTGTCATTTTATTTCAGCATTGTCATGTGAATAATAGGCAATCAGGGCTGAAACTTTTCAAAATTGCAGCCCTCTAGATGTTACAATTAAATCAATTACAAACCCAGAATAAACAGTTTTTAATCACATCAAACATTTCTGTTACATTATACTATTCAATTCTGTTATGATGGAAATCTAAAGTCCATAGAGTACTTCAAGAAAAAATACTACCATTTGTACAAAACTCCTGCTTAGCCTGATTAATAAACTGAAGCTCAGAAAATGATGTGCATGAAAACAGCTGTTCTTGCCAATAATGACATTTTATTTTCAATTTTAGTACTAACACTGTGTCAATCTAAACAATACTTAAGTACATTATGTAAGTATAACAACAGTGACACGACATAAAACAAAATGCACCACATTCAGGAAGAATCGAGAGTAAACAGTGCTGAGAGGAAGGCAATTGTCTCTGTGCAGCAGCTGGCGATGAACCATTGCCATCACGAAGAGGAATGTGAGGCACAGCAACAGAGAGCTGCCCAATTATGCCATGCAGATGCACTGAAAAGTAAACCAAAAATTGAATATAATCCAATAACATGGCTTTGAGAGTAACAGTATTTTATACACAGACAGACACAGTCAGCAGAACAGCTTTGATGGAAAAAGATAAATTTGACAAAGCCACATTCATTGTCTATAACACAATGTTCTGTTTCGCCTTATCAATATAGGTAATCATGTGTATGAGTCACTGAATTACACTGGTCATTTTCAAAAACATAACTCCAGAGATGCAATGTTTAAGATTACATCTTGCTGGTTTTTTTAATTGTCTGCCTAAATGGGATTCTGGGTTTTAAATATTTGGATCGATGCTTGGGGAGGGTGGGGGAAGTGGGGGTGTGGGCCATTGGTTTTTTCCTTGGGTGTCATATATTTTTATAAAGGGACATCACAATTGTCATTTACCCTGGTTTGATGTTCTTATTTAGGTATATGCAGAGAACAGCTTAATCTGTGGTCTGTAATAGTAACACCAATGACAGGCACTTACACTAGGCAGCAGTGAAATTGTCAAAATAATTCCTTATTTTATTTAAAGATCACAGTGAACACTGAGATTTCCAGTTTGGGAAATATTCCAGAACATATTGGCAAAGCAAAATACTTCATGTATATATAATGGAAATTGTCCTTCCATTTTCACTCCTAAATGTGCGTGTGTGAGCAGAATTCAGGCAAACTGAACAGGATGTTTTCCTGCATCCTTTGAGTCCAAAATCCACACAGGTTCAAGAGACATTGGTAACTGTTAGAGACAAAGAGAAATTTACGTCAGCAGGACGTCTGTAACAGGTGAATTTAGCTGCATACTTGTCAAACCAAAGAAAAATCTGTGCAGCAGAGTTGTCCACTCACAAATATACAGAACGGAGATCACAGAGCAGAGACTCACGGGAGGGGCAGTTCACTGTGGGTATACATCCAGATAATCTGTTTAGGCTATGCCAGTACAAAACAGAAGACTGTAGAGACACGCAAAGTGTCCAGCTGGAAAAAAAACCTGTCACAGTTCATTCTCTGACCGACTATGCTATGACTCAAGATATACTTTCAATTTACCTAAACTTTGAAAAATAGGAACAAATGAATAGTACTATGATAAGCTCGTTCACATCTTCAGACATTGAAAAGACAGAGACAGCCAAGAATATATTCAGCTCACAAGCTGAAAAAAATGAGCATGTATAGAAGGCGCTTATGTTTTCTAGGATTCTAGATATTACTAACACTGATACACCAAAGTGCTAAAACGAGGAAAAGAAAAATAATTCTTAGCCTTCTTAAATTCCATTGATTTCTTTGCCAGGAAGCAATGCGAAGAGATGCTAATGCAGTTTCACAAAAGCAGTGTAGCCCATTATTATACCATTGAGGCAGGAATAGTAAAATGCACCTAGCACTTCAGAGCTGCAGTGGAAAAAACCTGCTTCTGTATGTTTAATCCTTCCACCCATGTTCCTGACCATCTTCTCATACATGTATGTCAGGGAGTGTATCAACAACCGGTTCCCTCATTTGTCTATCGGGTGCAGCAATTTGTAGGGCCATCCCAGTCGATACTGCCTCCAGGCTGGCTGCCAGGGTCTACATAGAAGCTTGCAGCTGGCATTTATTACTCGCCAACTTCAGCCAGTAAACCTGCTGATAGATGTCTGCGGTTCAGGCACCAGTACTGACACTTGCTGAGCAATGTCACCATCCTCTCAGATGGACTTCATGCGAATCAACATTTTAAAGTATAAAATATTTCAAGTCTAAGATGAAATAAATTATTTGTGTATTTGTGAGAAAGAGACACCAATGGACTGGGGAACTGATGCTTTCATAAGCTGGTGCTCACGGGCATCACTCGCTTTGTTACAGGCTATGCAGCTCTTTCGATATTTTCTGGGCTTTTATTTTCATACTTTGTATAATTTTTCCTACTTGAGATCTGGGCAAAGATTATTTATTACCAGTTTTTTCATGCCTATTTCATTGTGTGTGGCTAGTCTTCTAAAATCCTGAACTAGGAATTATTTTTTAAGAACTTTCTGGCAATTTTTCTCTATTGGATTTTCCAGAAAGATACAGAAAACAATTCTTCAGTATCCAAGGTATTGGTTGCCTTACATCTTAGAATTAACCCCCCCCCACCACCTCCTTAATTATTTCATTGATTCCTTTAACTATTTCATTTCATTTTACTACCCAAACAGATTTCTATAGGTAATTATGACATGCCTTAGAAGGACTTTCATATACCATTTTGACAAGTAAAAGAACTAAAATATTATAGAGGAAAATGTGAAGCATAAAACTGTAGTTACGAATTACAGACACTCCTTCATAATCTAAGGAAAGACAAATGCCCTGGAACTATTAAACCTTAGAGACATACTCAGCCCATACTTCCTTAATAAGAGAGAGGGCTGGGACTGAAATATTACCGTGTAGTTTCCAGAAATGGATAAACTGATCCTACTGTATGTAAGACGTATTTAAACTTGCCAATTATATTGTTCTCTGAAAAAAAACCCTCTTCCAAGGGAAAAAAGGAATTTCCAGCACTGTCATTTTCTACATTGTCCTTGGCCAAAAAATTTATGCTATTTCAGAATGCCCTGCAGCTTAATATGTCTGTTCTTGCCAGGATGCCACTCTTCCCAATGAAATATACTTTTTAAAAGGTCTTTTGGCTACCTTTATCCCCTGTTCTCTTGTTCTTCCTATTAAAAGCAAAACAACTGTGCCCATGGTTTTAGGAGCTCTTTGGAATTTGCAGCCAATGAAATGTGGCAGATTCCTTTTTCTGCACTTTCTACACCCACCATCCAACAAAAAACACTGTAGCAAAAAAAAGAAACAATGCAATAACTGTTTTCAGCGACACACTTGCAGCTAATGTTAAAACTCCCAGTAACTTATATGACATTTACAGAAGTACACTATCTGGAAAAAAATGAAATCTTTAAAAGCATTTCTAGTTATAGCAGCAAGACCTAAATGAAACATAACTGCCAAATAACAACTAAGTTTTGAACCAAAAAAAGGCTTGTATGGTAGTGATAAAATAAAAATACTCCTAAGCTAAATTTTCCCGTTAGACACTGTACATCTTGTACAAAATCCAGTGGGAGTGGGACATGTGTATGTGAGTAAAGAATTTACCCCCTGTGCTTGTATAATAGAGAATTTAGATGGTTAAAAATGGCACCCAAAAGATGAATGAATTTCTAAGGAAATAAATTAGGTTTGAAATTACTATTGGAACATATGCATTATACAAAAGATCATGAAATCCATTTCATCTGACAAATTGTACAATGAGCTACCAGAACATTTGCAACTGATAGAAGCATGTAAGATCTCATGTATTATTCTTACAATAAAGATTACACCATGGAAGCCAGCTATTATACTTCCTATAGTGTTCTACCAACCTGAAGGTCACGAAGCAGGGATATGACTTAAGCTCCTTGGTCAAGATTTGGAGTTATAGAGCATATCACAGGAGTTCAGAGTTCGTTTCATATCCTATGCACCTTTACTCACCTGCAGCAACTTTGTCATACAAAGTATAATGAAGAAAAGGAATTAGAACAAACATTTGCAACAACTGAGGGAGAAAAATATATAATTTCAGGCAGAAGTCTTCTTCTACAGGAATTTTATGGCTGCAGGGACGAAACAGCCCAGATTTAAATGACGGTATGTTTTCTTAAAGATTCCAAAGGAAAGCAACATATGGATGCTCTATGTTTAACATAATGAAAAACAAATGCTCAAACCCCACAAAATTCCATTTAAAAAAGCTGAAAACTGCTCTCAGAATCAAATGCAATATGTCCAAGAAAATACAGGCCTCTCACGAGCATGCTCTTCTATTCAGAATTGTTAAAGCTACATGATGAAAACAACCTTTAGAACACATTTTTCAAGTGCAAGGAAAAATATTATATATGTATAAGTTTTCCACCTTTTTGCAGAAAGCATGAGCTTGAAAAGGCTAGTTTGCCTTTTGGTTGGAAAGAGAAAATGCAGATGAAAAGAAGAGGAGGGTGGCATGGGGTATAACCTCACAATGTCTGCAATCTCTTTCTACAATACACGTTATTAGTTCTAATTCAGGTAGGAGTGACAGCTGCCCTGTTTGTTTCTCTTTGGTAGCAGTCAATCAGAAGCCTGTAACAGTAGAAACAGACAGTTTCTTCAAACAAGGTGAAGGCTGGAGCTATGGTTTTGGAATACAGCTGAGCAGACACAAAGCCAAAGAGCTCGAGGAACAGGCCATTCCTGGTGGTGACAGTGCAGCCATCCCAGCAGAGCAGCCTCGGCGCTGCCAAGTGACACACTAGAGCAGTCACCACTTCTCCCAGCCTGGAATTTCAAATCATTGCATCCAATGCACCGTGCATTTGCTTAGCCCTTAGGAATCAGCGTTTCTGTTAAACTGAACGGTAAACCAGCTAAAAGTAACAAGGCTTAGAAAATGTTTGTAAGCATATATCCACCACCTCAGGAAAACATTGAACCAATGTTTGAATCCATTTTTGTTCAAAACCTTGATTCAGTGGGATTTACGGGTATATTTAAATATGAAATGAGTGTAGAAAGTACAAAAGATAAATATGAAATGAATACAAAGTACAAAAGTACTTTGCAAAACTCATATTGCTACTTTGACACCCTGGCTCCTGATGGGCTTTTCTATGGCTTAAAGCAGAGGTGAGCATAGCCACTCTACAATTAACGATGTACAGTCTTTTATGCAGAAAGGCCCCATAGTGCAGCTGGGGATTTGTACTTGAGAGCTGCCTTTAGGGCCAGGTCCTGCATCAGAAACTATATTGATCCTTTACAAACCTGCAAAACTACTGACACGCATCTACAATTTCTTCACCTTTATAAAGGAAAGCCTAGAAAATGTTTGTACAAGTACTCAGTTACTGTAATGGAGCAGAGGATGCATTCAAAATGTCTTTGTCCTCCTCTGAACCAGAGATATGTAGTTTCAAAAAAATCTCATTTTCTCACTACTGAATGTCTTCGTAGGGTAAAGACAGATGGACTTTATTATTTAGAAAAAAGTCTCACAATCCTCCAATATCAGCACATTGCTGTGGTGAAATCATAAGAAGCATGGACATTACACTGTCTGATTTTAGTAATATATTAATGAAAAATAATTTTTCTCATTTAAAAAAAATTATGATTACATTTGTTCTGTGATATTAGCGTAACACCAGATTCCCAGGCACCATCATCGTAAGGATTTTGTAAATACAGTAAGAAGAATTGTAATGTGATATTAAAAAGGCAAATCAAGAGTACTAAAATTTTTTTCATACGGTTTGCCTATGCTAAACAATTGATAATATTTGTTCAGAATTCATATTGCAGTCAGAGATTGCACAAAGTTCTCTGTTCAATACAGCTGAATGGGACAAAGTGTGAAACAGCCATGCATTCTGTAAATGAGGAGCAGAGGCACAAAACGCATTGGGACAGAATGGGGACATTTCAGTGACTATTTTTCACAGAAATTTCCTGTTTGTAGGAAAAGCTAAGCAAACTTATACGAATACACAAAAAAAAAATTGTTGTTCATCCCAGGGAAGTGCCTGACGGACACTTCAGTGGAAAGAGCAGCTTTTCCATTCTTGGAGTACAAACAGCAACAGTGGCTTCCTGTACCGCTCAGTCCTTGGAGCAGAATTTAAGTCATTCATTCCAGCGATGAGCAGTCATTTCTCATTGCTAACTTTACATAGTTACACATAGTATGTTTAAAGAACCTCTCCGTTAGCAGGTGGACTAGTCCATACATTTTGCACAGAGTTGGTTACTGAACCGTCATCAGCTGGTAATGCCTCTCGGATAGCATCAGCTCCGGTCAGATCTAAGTAAGGGAGCTGGAGTTAAAGCATTGTGTATCACCGGTACCAATGCTGGGTTACTCAGCCACTCTTACATAATAAATCTTGTATCAGTAACATGCACAATTTATGGTAAACAAAAGAGGGATTTCACATGCTGCTCAGATTTGTATATACACCAAGAATGAACACGGCCCATAAATAAGATTGTTTGGAAAACATTTACTGCTGTCATATTGATAATGCATTTTAAATCCTGGGGTTATCAAAAAAGTGGATTTTTTTCCTCCATATTGTTTGACAGCTGAAATTAAACAAATCCTATTGAAGTACAAAGCTAATAGAAGGTTTACTATGTGTGTCATTAGCACCATCCATATAAGGAAACAGAAAATATGAGGTGTGGATTTTTAAAATATGATAAAATGAGAGCACCGTCAGATGCATATGAAGGTGTGACTTCAGGCCAGGCATTTTCTTATTAGAATCAAAGTGACTCTATCTTACATTAGTAAATAATCACACTTGTGTGATTCAAGTTGACATCTTTCAAATTATTTTATCATGCCAAAAATATATATTGAATTTGAAATATGTTTTAACTGTTACACCATCTTAATAAAATATATGGCATGAAATGATTACCTTACCATATGCTGCTAAAGTTCTTTATGTTCAGGCATAGTGAACCTTAAATGATGAACTTATAAATTAAGTTAGCATATTTTTTAGCCCTTGCTTTAATTTAACATTCTATTATTTATATAGATAATCTCAAAGTTCACATGCTAGTTAGTTTAAATCTTGTGCCAGCATTCAGGTTCAAAACAAACATTCCACTGTATTTCATTTTCCTTTCCTTTCAAAAGAAAAAAAGTGAAATTAAGATAAATCAAAGAGATTTACCTGTTTCTGATCCAAAAACACAAGAAACCATGAATTCCACATGACTTCTGCATAAAGCTCGGATAACTGTGTTCTGAAAACTTAACATAATATGATTGTCAAGGATGATTATTAAGGCAATTAGATGAACGTACTATAATTTTAATCAGAAATCAGAAACTTAGAAAGTGACAAAAGGTTTTAGGTTTGTTCAGTTAGATATACAGCATATACATACCTTTAAGACTTTTGAAAGGATGATATATTTTGAGTGCTTGCTTTAGAATAATAGTTTAGTGCTAGCTTCAAATTAATGTTTAAAAGTGACAAATCGATAAGATGGTTATATTAGCAAAGTTATGGGCAAAATCATGGACACACATACAAATTCAACGTAAATACAATACTGTGTTTTTTAAAGACTGAAGTACGAGGGCCAGCTTAGGGCACAGACAAATTTAGCCTACATTTTGAGGTGGCTTGTTTTTAATAGTCCCCTACAACAGGTATATCATTTCATGTTTTTCCATTTATCATATGGGCTTTAATATATACCTTTTTTCCAATACACATTACTGTTCCCCTCTGCTTCTTGTCAGTTTATATCACTTTATCTTAGGTTGACTTTTTTCTTGTGTTTCGCCCATGATTATCCTCCATTTGTTAGCTTTTGTTAGAGAGCTGCCAGGCCAGAAATACCTCTCATCTACATAAAGGGAATTTTAAAATGCTTATTTCTTATGGCTAAACTCCCTCACATCTCCAGCTTCTCTTTCTGTGTTTCTGAGAAGCAAATGCTCAAGGCAGAATATGTATGCTGCTTGTGCTGATGCAACCTTTAGGAAAAAGGTGCAAATATTTTATAACTAACTAGCTTTACAGATATATTCACATGAGTAATTCTCCAGTCCATTCTTGAATCTGCTTACTTCAATGCCCTGGAATGAGGAACATTAAAGGGTTAAAAGAGGCTTTTAAGTTTTTTTTTTTTCTTTTAGAGCAGTACAACTCTGTAGTGTATTAACAGACACCAAAAATGGTTACTCGCAATATAAGTATAAGCTACACATATGCTTTCAAGAGAAGGCATCTTTTCTTTAGTCGTATTTTCCATGTGGAAAACAACTTACTTCCCTCACAGAAAATATAGATTCTCCAAATTTCAGAAAACTACAAAAGAAAGAAACTTTTAGCAAAGTAAACTATCTGGAAGCTTTAGGGAGAACTGAATGATGTGATTGGCAACCCACATTCTGTTACTTTCTCTTATGTTTATGTACACTTTTATGCCTGCAGCACATAAATACTGTTTGTTAAACTTCTGTTGTTATGGCAAGTGGAAGTCACTGCAAAAAAAATACAAGCATGACAGGCAGTATCTGAGTAAAAGTAGCCACACAAAATTTTCAAAACAATCCGTTAGAAAGTGGTCTACAGCTCTACTAATCAGTCATATTTTTCAAAGAAGCTCTATCTTTCTTGTTGAACTACATCTCTCTAAAGTAAATTACGCCAAATGTAAATTTCTGCTGATATTATTGAAGAAGTTAGACCCATTGCACAAGAAATCAAACCACAAAACCCTACTGTTTACACTAGCAGCAAATGCTTATCTCCTATAGCAGAAAGTAATTCTTCACAAACTGTAAAAAAAAACCCAGGTCATATCAAAGCATTTCTAATACTGTTTGTAAATGAGCACTGGAAGCTAGGAACAGGCGCACAGGGTCAAACATAGATCCATCTATCTAACCAGTTTGCTGCTTCTGACCGTAGCCTAACATAACTATCAAAGAAATAGTACAAGAAAATACGTAATGAACCAGCACATTTCACTAGAAAATTATCCCAGATATCAGTTGTTTCTGTCTCAGAGACGTCCTAAGCAAGAATTATTTGCCCAGTTTCATCCTGACCCCATCCGCAGTGGCCATACTGAGGGGTAGAGCCGCTGTACACATCGGGCAGTGGCTCCTGTGTGCTTATTCTAAACGTACCACCTCCTAGATTCACTTGGTGCCCCTGTTTCTTGTACTGGGAGGGAGAGGCTACAGTCACTCCTGTTCTCCCCTCCCACACTTCTCTGTGTCATACGTTTGTTCACGCTATATCATACTTACATCAGGCTACAGATTTTCTTTCTTCTGTACTGAAGAGTCCCAGTCTACTAAGATGTCCTGCACAAGGAAGCCATTCCACACCCTTCATCACCCTCCCAGCTTTTCCTTTACTCCTTTGTGGTTGTGCCTTATACAGTACTATGATGTGGAAATGCTAACAGGTACCTACGGGATACAGTTGCAAAAAATTCCTTTACACTGGTTTGTTATACATTTTCTTCCTAATAATTCCTAACATTGTTCCACTCCTGAGCACAGAGATGACTGTGATTTTTGGGTTAGCTATTACAACGTGGAGATCTGGCTCTTGACTGGCAATGGTCAGATGGGGATTATCAATCTTATTTATGAAGTTAGGATAGTTTTTTCCCCAGGTACCCCAGTCTACATTTACTGACACTGAACTTCATTTGCCATTTTATTACCCAGCCAGGAATTTCTTTGCAGGTTTTCAGTCAGCGCTGATACTAACTACTAATGACCTAGTGTCATCAGGAAAAGTGCCACCACTTTATTCATCCCCTTTCCCAAATAATCTATGTTGAGCGGAACAGGTTTCAGATCCCAATGGAACTCCAGCACAACTTCCCATTTACTTTTTTCCTCTCTTCATTATTTTTTCTAAGCAGAAAGCATTAAATGAAGCCATTTCTACTTAGAATTAAGGAGATTTACTTTCTAAGTCAACTAAATATTGAGTAGTTTATGTACTTAAGTGACAGTGGTTTCCTTCCTGAAAAATCTCTGAAGCCTATTTCTGGTTTAGTGCAATGATTTCAGGTGTGTCATTCCCAATTGTTCCCCTGTTACCTGCATTACTTTTAGACACTTCATATAATAATTATGATCTAAACAGTAAAAAAATTAAGAGTCAAGCTAGAACAATGCCACACTCAGCTAAGGATTTGCATGGAACTGATACAATTTTCTTAAGCAGCTGGAAATCTAGAGTACCACTAATACAAGCATATGCATAATTTCTCTAAAAATGCACATTCTACTGATGACATCAGACCTGACCTGACCATCAGATACCTGACTGGCTCTGTCAGCGGATGGGTACTCTCACAAAATTTTTGTCACTGAAAAACTTTTGTATGTGTCTAATCTTAAAAAGGTGAATAATTGTTGGGACTACTGCTCTAGTAAAGTACCTACCAAACACCATGGCTTATTATTCAGCATCCAAAATGTGCTGTGTAAACTCAGCATACAGACATCCTATGCATTACAGCAGCTGTGACTTTAACTGGGAAAGTTGCGGTCAGTATACAGCAGCCACTTCAGGTGTCTCAAAAGACAGTGAGCTGCCTTCTAGCCATGCCTGTAGGATCCTGTCTTGGATAACGTTTCCCTTTAAATCTCATATGAAGGGAAAACAAACTACAGAATGGGATCAGTCAAAGATATTTTTTTTTAATATCTGCCATGTATTTCTACCATTACACTTTAAAACATTTTAGAAGCCTCAGAGGTTTCTGTCAAATGATGACTTTATGTTCTATTTGTCTTTCTTTTAAGTGGAATACATAGTATAGCATGTATATAACTTCCAAAGAAGGAGAGAATACTAGCATTATGTGTAAAATAATAGCATATACTTAACACAAGCAAATATATATGGCATAGCATCTAATTACCAATACAATAAGGAGAAACTCAATAAGCAATGCTCATATCTCAGAAGAAAACTGTGGCTTTTCCAGTTCAAACTCTTTAAGATCCTAAAAAAATAAAAAGAGGAAAGAAAATAATTTATTATGAAGCAACTAGATATGGGCAAAGAAAAAGTTTAATTACATCTAAGCATATTTGCAGTGATTCATGACGACTATTTACATCAAATGATTTTTTAAATATTAAATATTAAGTCCATTTAAATGTAATAACTTGTATGGCAAATTTTCATCTTTATTTCAGAGCCCTGCTATTTTAAAATTTGTCATTAGTCCTAATAAGAAATGATATTGAAACTACTCCGTACATTTAAATGAAGCATAAATCAATTATTGAAGCAAGGATTTTTTTCATCATTGCAATGATTATTGGAATAAATTTAATCTTGAGATGTTTCATAATGAAATCTGCAACAGTAAAAAAAATACATGGACTTAATTTTTACTGTGTGCTGTTTAAAAGTGTTTCTCATTGGTGATACATTTAAGGGAATACACAAAACCCATAGAATTTCCTAGATAATGAACTATAAAACCTAGGCTAAGTTGCCCTGACATGCTGGAATTCTGTATCTGATTTTTCATCAGACAACGATATTGATTATATCCTTTACTTCTTTCTCTATCCTGCATCCTTCAGAAAGAACTGCAGAGAACCAAAGTGGCTGTAACCAGGTTTCTGATATGAACAGATAAAAGTGCATGAATCTTGGACAATTTAGAAGTTTGAAATGTTTACTTTTATCTGCATCTCATTTAGTAGAAAATGAGAATCGCTGTGATATGACAGCAACAATGTCTGGGCAGTGTATTGCTGTGAGAAGGGCAGCATGCTGGATGCAAACGAGGTACCTGGTGACAATTTCATTGCTCCCAGTTCTTTCCCACCATCTGGGAGGAGAAGTTTGGTCAGAAGAGTTAATGGCTGCACTTAGACAAACAATGAGGACAGGGCCAGTCACTGACAGAAATGTCCCAAAGTGTGCTGATCAGGTTATTACAGCATCATCCCTCATCCCCTCTGCTCCACCAATGCTGCTGACCTCATTTGCCTCTCACCGAAAGGTCTCTGCACCTTCTTCCCCTCAGGCACAGAGCACTCTTCCTAAACTGGTCTGCAAGTCCACTACCTTCTCCTCCTTCAAATCTCTCCTAAAGCACACCTCTCTCACTGCGCCTTTCTGGAATCTGTTGACTGCTAATGTGGTTGGGTCAGAGGAACATGGAAGTAGCCAACAGGTACTTTGTCCATTTCTGATAGGGATGTGTATATGTATTTAAGAACCAGGCTGTAGGATCCCAAGTACTTCAGATTATTACTTGCCTTGGAATCATTCAGCTGTCCTCTGTGAATGTGCATTGCACCTCTTCCTCATTCTAAGTCTGTGGCCCTTTTTTCGAAAAAGCTGGTACAGAATGGCTGTTTTTCTACAGACTTTCAAACTGAAATGTCATAGGCATTAAAAGTAACAGTGACTGCGAATGGCACTGCACAACTTGCCTCTGTCAAGGTGACATCATTCCAAATCAACTTTCTATCCTGCAATGTCTTTTCTACCACAAAGACTTCCTTTGCAGGGAAGAGATTGGACTCATCTACTGCTTAACAACAGAATGAGCTGTTAGCATCTGCATATGTTATTTATAAGGTGAAAGACTTACTATAACTTTAATATCTGAGGGTTTTTTCCTTTTCTGTTTTCTTTTGAAGAGAACACTGTCTATAACTGTAGTTATACCCTTAATAAGACCATCTGACTTCTTCCAAGCTGTGTTCGTTTTTTGGGATTCTTTGGGTAAAGTATTTGTTATTGGACGTAACCATATGTGCACATAAGAACATTGACGTATATATGTTTGGGATAATGCATATTTATTTAATCATAAGTGCTAAAAAACAGTCATTTATCCTCTATAAATAGAATTCCATAAAACATTTTTTTCTAATGTTACTTAGCGATTTTTTTGTAAATACATCATTCTTCAGTGTATTGTCAAAATGTTTTGTAAATAAGCATATACAACTACAGTAGAAAGACACAAACAAAGTACAAATGAATATTCATAGCCACCTTAGCTCTACTGTTCACAAGAAGTTCGCAAAAGCACAGCGTTGCAACAGGGAACATGAAATCCTTTCTATCGAACAAAAATATAATGTGGGCATTAGACTTCTGGAGACTGACCTTATGATCTTGGCACAGGAAAATCTTCTAGTTTTAGTAGGGATGGTTTGCTTAGAGAAGATTTAGGAGAAGGCGGCCTAGGTTATAGCAATACTAAAACCAAAACTTCCCTCAGCTTCTGTGGAAACAGCATTTATCTACTACAATCTCATGCTTCTCATTTTCTTCTGTGTCATAAGTGGAAGCAGTTTGTCATTTTAGACTTTTAATCTTGTTTCCTTAAGAAAAAATAGTGATCTGATTATCCTGTGTATCAATGTCTATTTCCCTTAACCATGTATGATTTTTAACTTAGTTTGACCAAAGTTTAACCAAACTTGACAGATGTTGTGTAAATAGTTAGCCAGGTAAAGTGCCTTGCCTGAGGGAAACCTAACATACTTACTCTTGACAGATGCAGGAAACAGAGGATGAAGCCATTGCAAATCAGTTTCATTATTTTTCTGCCATCAGAAGTACATCTTTTTTGAAAGAAATACATCTTTCTGAAGATTCTGAAAGAATTACGTCTTTTTTACATCTATTAGATGGAGGAGTGCTAGGGAATCATTAAGCCATGTTTTCTAAGTTGGACTGTAATAATGATCTATGATGAAAGAAACTTCTCTGCTTTGCTTTTTTTCTCATTCATTTGAATTGAAATGTAAGCAGACATTATAGACGACTGGTCCCTTCTTTGTACTGGCATGCATTCTGATTCCCAGGTTTATTTAAAAAAAGGGTGCATTTGTGGATTGTCTGCCCCATGTGTCTATTTGCTAGGTAAAAAAAAAGAAAAAAAAGACCCTTTTAGTTTATTCAGTCCACTCCCTACTAATGCTCGTTTGCTTCAGACAACATTGTCATGAGGACAATTATATTATTTTGAACACTCTGAGCAATCGTGTCCTCATTTTTCCTCTTTATAGCAGGATGAGAAAACCCTGTTTTAATCTTACTAACACTATGTTAAAGGAAATAAAAGGTTAAGTATACATAACCCTTTTAAACAGTCCTCTGTGCACAGGTAAAACAAAACTTTACTTTTAAAAGGTGCAAAAATGTCAGGGTACCAAATTCCAACAAGTATCTTCTAGCTCTGCATTTTTTAATTCGTTGTTTCAAGACAGAATGCTTTTTTTTCCTCCCCCATGGGGAAAATGTCTTCTAGCAGACAACAGAAAGAACCTGGAGGATAAAGTTGCCAACACCATGTCAGAGATGATTACTGCAAAAGAAAAGAGAACCTCCTGTTTTGACATTGGGCAGCCAATAGAGGAGAGTGGAAAGAAGCTACGAAAAATTGCTCACATAAATAACTCAGATTCAAACTGTAAAATTGTTAGCCAGTATTCTTCACTTCTCTTCTTTGAAAGCATGGTCAAAAAAAAAGTCACTCTGCTTTTGACTAGATCTTGTCCAGTATAAGACAGAGTGGTACGTCAATGTCACAAATGGAAAGGTGGCTACAAATGGCTAAACCAAAAATATATGTGGTGTATATAAGCTGCCCAATCAAATAAGATGAAACTGCAAGTCTCACTGTCACTGGCCAAGCATTTGTTTACAACTAAGATTACAAATTAATATTCAGCATTTATATAGTATGCCTTGAAAGACATCCTTGGCCCAAAAGGGGAAAAAAATGAGGAAGAAGATGGGAAATCCTCTGTTAAATTATTACAATTCAAAAGAGAAATGAAAATTAAAATCTAAGGTCCTTTCCAACCAAAACCATTCTATGATTCTGTGTTTCTGTCTTTTTACTCTACATAAACTTACTCTATCTATGAACTTCTCATTCCAATTTACACTGCAGTTACCATGGAATTCCCTCAAAAAGATTAAGGAGGGTATCTTCACGGTAATACTTCCCTACATAGCAATGATTTTTCATTTTTATTTACAGATATCTTTTCTAACACACAGATAAAAAATTCTAATCCCATTCTTAATTGCTGTGTTACAGAAGCTGGGGTTAATTAGCCAATACACAAACAAGTGGACGGTTATAATGCAGAAAGGTTGCATTCAGTATTTTTCTAAATGTTACCTTACTTCTGCTACATTGACATTATAATTAGCTGCATGGCTAGAATGCCCAAGAAAGTTCTAACTGATCTTAATTTATCTAGATAAAGATAGATAAATTAGTCTGTCTTCATGTGAGCTGTTCACACCTTGTTTGTGAACACTGAAGCTCCTGTTTTCATATCTCTGCTACTTTGTTAGTAGCAGAGGTCAACCCTAGCTCTGACTGCTTCCACTGGGATGGCCTGTGAGGGTGTCATGGGCAACTCCAGATGCTTAAGAAGTGAGCAGAACCAGAATCCTTCATCTACAAATACATTTGACTTCAGGGAACTTAATTAAATATTCTTTACTCATGCCTTTACAGTCTCCTGATCTGCATGCTTCAGATTAGTTTCAAGGAGCATTTTCATTAATTGTTTATAAATAGTTTTCCAAATCTTTGCCACTAGGTTTTACAATCTTTCCTCTGCTACTCCATGGCAGATATGCTTTGGGCCTGTTATTACCTCCTGTACAGAGAAAACATTTCTGTGCAACATTTCAGGAAGCAGAGCGATTGATGTGGCTATCCTACCACCTGTGCTATCTTCTGTATGAAATTTATGGAAACGGAAGAATCCATAACAAAAAGGAAAATAAAGTCTGATGGAAAATGTGTGAATTAGAAGAGCTGAAAAAAAAGAGAATGTAGAAACACTAAACAGATTTGCTGTCCTTACTCAAATAGAGCAGTCAGTGAGGTAAAGAGGAGCTTTATCTCATTAAGAAAGGCAAACCTTCAAACTGGACATCTGCATTGCTGTATCATGTAACTAGTTTATAAAGTTGTGTGAACCAACTATCTCATTACCGTAAGTTGCAAAACACTTAATTTATTTATACAGAATTGAGTGTTCTATTTTACAATGTGTTAATCCAGAGGGATCGGAAAATGATTCTAATAGTGAAACATTTAAGCATTAAGTACTGTATATTTTATTGATTTACATGATAGGTGAAAGTACATCTCAGTTATAAGTCTGTCAGAATAAAAGAACCTCCCACAGTTTCAACCTAATATACATTTGGGTGCGGAGATGTTGATATTCATGCAAAGAAGAACAATTTAACCTTTGAAGATTACATTTTGCCTAACTTTCAGAGACAGTTTCACTGACTTATCTCTATATTTCTACAACAACTAGAGAAGGACTTTAATTTAGTAAAAAAGACAGGTAAAACTCGCATTGGAGCCAAGCCTGGACCCACTTTCTCTCCCTGTCCCCCACAAGAGCGGCTAGAACTACAATTCACTTCATGTTTTTTTGCTCCAGAAGAAAATTGATCCAATGCACCCATTCCAGTCTCTGGTACTAAGCCAAGGTCCTAGTTGGTCTCTTTCCATGAAAGCTGACTCCAAATCTCTTCCAACTTCAACCAGTCTGTGATTCGGTGAAAGCTGCTTCAACCAACAATTCCTCAAGTCTAGAGCCAAAATTCCAACACTAAGCAGCTGATCTGAAACAAGGAGTGTGATTTCATTGCCTTCTTTAGGCTCTGGATTACAGTGAGATGCCCTTAATTATGATGCAATATATTCGTGGTAAGGTAACTATACTCTTTGTTGCTGGGGTTGAGGAAACACTATTCTCATAGCCTTTGCACAATGACAAAATAAGTTAGACAAAGATCTGACATTAGGCCATTTGTGTATATAAGTTTGCACTGATTATGAAGGAGCATTCCTTTAAAATGTGCTATTTCAGTAAAATGGTACAATGTTTTCCAAAGTTTTACTCGTGTATTCTAAAACATGTAAGGTGTGAAATATTTCCTGTGTTGTAGACCTAACTCCAAACAAGACGGAGTGCTAAAAGTCTTTAAAGCTTTCTCTGATAAGACAAGGCTTTCTTGCCCGTCCCCCCAGCTCTGGCATGGGCACCAGTTTGCTCTACTCAGACCCCACAATGCAGTAAAGCGGATGGCCTCAGAGTGGAAGTAACGAATCAGAAATATACAGAGCATGCACCATTCAAGCTCAGGTTTGTGAATAATTACAAACCAGCAACAAAATCAAATCCCTCAGTGAACAGTCCAGACACCGAAAACAAAAAAGACTGAAAGACTGAAATTCGTCAGCTAAAGTTTTCTTCATGCAAGCTGTTCACCCAGCTCTATTAAAGCTGCTGGAGAAATCTCTTAGAAGAAACCCATTAAGCACTTCAAGTGTGTTATTTTCGCTCTGGGCTCAGCGAGTCTTTTTCTGTGTCATTGCACTGGTCCCACTCAGATGAAACAAGCAAATATAGAAATATTGGCAGCTTTCATACTTGCTTGTTGTCCCAAGCCCAGCGGGTGAACAGCACTGAATTTCCTTGTTTGTAAGCTTTTCCAAGTGAGCCTAAAGGGTCTTGCTCATCAAGGTTGAAATATCTGGCAAATAGTAGCAGCTTTAGATCTTAGCTTATAATTAGAATTGCTTGAGCCAGTTCAAAAACAGTGAATCAAGCCAGAACCTACTGCATTGACAAATCCCTCCATTTCAAATAAGACCACTTTACATAAGAGATCTCACATTTAAAGGTTCATATCTAGCAATGTATTGTTAGGCAGAATTTTCTTTTCATATTATAAGCCCTGGACTCCAGTCAGAAATCACAGTTCATTTTGGGTCATCTGTGAAAGAGACAGCTTTTCTGAAGAAGTAAGCTGAGAATTATGACATTTTACAGACCTCAGTATTGTGCATCTAGTATGTCACAGAGGAAAACGGGTTTGGGTGGAATAGAAACAGGATGAATGTAAAAAGAGGAATAACATGATAAAACTGGAGCCACTGAACCCAAATCAAGGAAATCAGAGAGGGATGACTGCATTCAGAATTAAAACAAAAAAAAAAAATAAAAACAAAGAAACAAAAAACAAAACCAAAAATCAATCAGGTTTGGGAATATGAATTGAACTGAGGGACAGGGACCAAAATGATGGAGAAGTTGCTAAGACTTGAAAACGTAAGCAGGAATTTAGGAAAAAAAGTCACTGAAAAATATTTTATTTGGTTTGTCTTGAAACATTATTCTTTACTATGAAACTCTAAGAAGAAAAATTTCCATAGAACAGTAAGGTTTACAAACTTCTCCCACATGTCCATCCAGTTTCAGTTTATTGCAATTAAATTTAAAGTTAAAATGTTTTAACTAATACATTTTAGCTATAGAATTTGTTTCCTGAGTTTGTTCCACTAGAAGGGAAAAGACATAAGCATATGTATTACCTTCCACCTGTACTATTGTGTCAACACAGATGATTACTAGCTTTGGGGGTAAAAACATTTCCTCATCCAAACAGAGCTAGACAGAGAAATTGTGCAACTCAGATGTAACAATATCCTCATATGCCTTATCAGGATCAAACACTAAGGAGAAGTATGAAACCCATTGACACAGAGGCAAGAGAAACCTCCCTAGGTTTGCAAGATTTCTCTGATTTGTTTTTCATTTCTTGAGATTGGAAAATTCAGAAGATTTTGTATGATTTCTTGTAATTTACTCCTTGCAGCAGAACTGGAAATAGAATTTTTGCTACCATTTATTCTATTTACTTTACGGCATGATCTAGAAGGTATAAATGCATGAAAATGAATAGATAACAGAAAATAGATAGAATGAAGGCTCCAAAAATAAGATGTCTCCCGGTCACCTTTTGTTTTACTGAAACCTCTTCATTTATTGCTATAGAATTTGAGGTTGGATTCTGGAGTAAATGAATATATAAAGGTTCATTCAAGGCAGACTGCTTAATCACATTATCAAGGTTAGTCATGAAAGATCTCCATGCGTATTAATTCCCCGTTTACCTTTTTGCTACATAGTGTTCATAAAATGCTTGTGCTAGTAATAACTACTTTCCTGCTTGCTTGTGGGACTGTGAAAGAGAAAAAATAGATTCCCATTTATGTTTTTGAAACCATCTCATAACATAATTGTAATACTTCATATGCTATATGTAATCTGCTAATGGATACAGTCAACTCCTGAATATTTACAGTGGTCAACAGGAAAAGTATATAATCTGTTCTATTCACTATGTTCATATCATGAGAGAAAAAAAGTTCCAAGAAGCCATACTGCCACTGCTAGCTGTGGGGTTCATGGTATCTAGAGTAAAATACATTTTTGTTGAATATCTGAAGCTATCAGGGTGCACAAAGACCTTGAAAGCACTTGTTTGGAACTGACTCTGTACTTTATATTCTAATGCCTGATTTACCCATGTAAGATGCTTTGTGAATTCATGCAACTTTAGGCTCTGTTAGGCTTATTTCCTGAGCTGTGCTTGTAATCATCACTTGCTTTCTCAGAGAAGACAGAGGAGACTGATGAAAGACTATACTCAGTTTAATAGCATGCCTGTTGCTTTGTTTATAGCAAGAGTTGTTAGCAAGCTGCGATACATGCATTTAGGGGACTGGATAGCCCCGTGTACTTGTAACACAGGCGGAAAAAGCAGGGCGGGGAGGAAACAGATTTCCTTTTCTCAGCAACAGCTATGGTGGTGCTAACACTAAAAGTTGAAACCATCTTAGAAGTTCAGTGGCACATCAAACTGGACCAGTGATCTCATTTCCTGCTAAACTTTTTCCCCAAATGCCTTATGGTTTGATCGTAATTCATTTAAAAAAAAATAGTTAGACATGAAAGACTCTAAATCCCTCTCTGAAACAGAATAAAATCTAAGGGAATGGGGTTTTAAAACCTTTGCATACCTTCTGAAAACTGCTGATGCCTAAGTCAAGAAAAGCTTATTGTGAAAACCCACTATAATAGCTGCAGCTCTTCAAACAGGTAACTTGGTAGGAATGTAAAAAGATGAAGTCATGAAAATAGCCAAAAAGCTGGACAACTTTTCAATTATCAAAAGGGATAACACCTCTATCCACAAAATAACACTGCACCACTAGCAGCGGTGGTAGTAGTCTTGTGGGGGAACAAAGAAGAGAAATCTCATGTCACTTCTGGTCAAGTACCTCTCTTTTTTGGCTAGCAATTTCCTGGACAGTTTGTACTCTTGGATAAAGAGTAAACAAAACAACTTCTACGCCCTCAGATTGAAACCTCCTATTTGTGGATGCTGTCTTCTCTGCTCTGTTCTCAGGTACTTAGAGAAGAAATATTCAGTTCCTGCTCCTGAAAGGAGAGTTGCATTTCAAGTTAGCTGTATAATATATGAGATCTCTAAATTTTATTTGTCTGCAAATTCATGCACATCTTTCTGCCATTCCAGATAATATTTAAGCACAGTAAGTCTTTCACTGAGTTGAAACCTTTTATTTCGGTTGAGCTGTGAAAAGAATCTCTAGCTCATTGGGACTTATTCTTTTCATGTTCTGTTGGAAAATATCTGCCCATAACAATGTTTGAATGGCAACAATTTGTATGTTCCGCTCAAAGAAGTCCAACAGCGAATATAGTTAGAATGGAATTAATAAATAGAATCAAACTTTGGCAGTTATCCAGGTATAGCATATTATACTTGCTACTGTTGGTGGCAAGCACAATGAAATGTTGGAAACAAAATTTAATACGTGTGAAATAAAGTGGGAAGCTAGTTGCTGTTATATATCTCCTAGAATATATTAGGTAACATAAGCTTTTTAGAACCTCTAAAGGAATTCTTTAAAAGACTGCTTTGGGTTTTGATAATGCGTAATACTAAAGATAACAGTAATACTTAGCACATCACGTAAGGATCTCAAAGTGCTTTACAAAAGGAAATTAGTACCATTACCGTCATGTTACATGGAGAAACTGAGGTATGGACAGGGTATGTTAACACCCTGTGGCAATAAATAAGTCAGTAGCACAAAAATATAACCTGTGCCTCTTAAGCTTTATGTCCATCTTCTTCTCGTTAAGTAACATTGCTTCTAAATTTTTTTCTAAGCAATCCATGGTTTTTCATACATTATTTGGTGCTGTGTTTGCAAAACTCTGCTTGACCACTGTCCAGTCACTCACTATTTGCAGCCTCTGTCCTAATCCCCATGTAATCCCTTCAACCATGACTTCCTCATCCAACGTTTCATATTCACAAGCTACTGAAAATAATATTATAGAAGTACAGACCTGAAAAAGACATCATACTGTGAATCTGCTATTACCATGAAATCATGGAACTTTTCACGTGAAACAAAAGCTCATGATGATTCCTACAGTTAGTAGAGTGCTTTCTCATTGATAGCGTTGAATGAGAAGGACATCTGAGGTGTCACAAAGCATAGAGGGATAATTTAAGCAGAAGCAATACAGAAACTCTCACAACACAATCACAGTGATAAGCTTTTTCAAAAATAATTCTAATAACCAAATTATGCAGAGAAATGCTTTGTTAACACCTCTGCAGCATAGCAAAGAATTACAATTTCATCCTCTTAAGAAACTTCAATATACCTTTCCTGGAAAGCTCAGGTAAATAGCAACACTCCTGTCACTGACAATACCATAAATATGGACATGAGAAAGAGTCATTTCACTGTGTGCTAACTACCTTTTGGCTTGTAGTCTTCTGGATTTTAAACTCTACTCAGAGACAATAATTAGCTTTACTCCATAGTAGATAAATCCTCCTCTGATTCGTATAGGAAATGTCTCTGCACAATTGCACAGAGTTTTAACATCTCTTAGAATATTGGCTTCTTATTGGCTTCTTAATATCTTTTCAGTCAGAATCATAGCCAGAGAAATGACTAGAGCAGCAAGTTCAAATCATAAAGAAGTCACGGGTGTTTTCAAAGTTGGAGATCTTGAAGGATTTATTTGTTTTTTCTGAATAACTATCCCTCAGTAGTTTTCTGAACATTCTGATTAGTACTAGAACATGTCAGAATTCAAACTGCAAATACCATTTCATGTACTTTTAAAACGAAAGTTCACGAGTAAATAATTTCATCAGTAAATATATCACATCGTAGGTATAAGAGAACTTGCAGCAGAACTTGTCTATCAGATAGTTTGACAATATTAGTGACTGTGCAAAAATAAACAGCTTAGATTATTTTATGATTAATCTAATGGCCTATTTCACTCCTTCCAATATAGGTCATTACAGCCACAAGGTAATCATAGTAACATGCAAATTATTTCATAGTCTCATGTGGAAGAAGCCCTTTCTCATACTTTATCAAATGAAGTGCCTGGGCAGCGAAGTCTGAAAGAGGAATAATCTAGGGATTTCACTATATGCTTGTCCTGCTCTTGTACTCTTTACTACACATCTACTCTTGACCACTGACTCATACAGGATATTAGGCTGGACAGACCTTTGGTATGATCTGGCACTGCTGTTCTTATAAGAGAATGTTATAATACAGTAATTGTTAAGCAACGTCAATACTGGTCTCTCTGTTGACAATACCAAGAACTGAACAGGCGAGAACCAAACTGCTGGAAGTTTGTTCTCTCTATATATGGCTTGAAACATACTGGGAGGAGAGGTAGCTAACATATGCTCTACCATTACCAACACTTTTCTTGTCCTGTGAAAAAATCAAGCTTTCAAACTGTCATTTTGCAAGAGCATCAACTACGTCCATTTTCACACTGAAGAGGGAAATTTCAGCAGAAGTACTTGGAATTAGTTCTTTCTTTTGTGAGATTGTTTGTGTACATATACAGTAACTATAGCTTTGTAAAGCTATAAACAACTGGCATAATATGAAATAATAAACATTCCCAAATCAGAGGCATCAATCTACTTTCAAACCAAGCCCACATAAAAAAAACAACTAGACAGGCTGGCAATGCACCTGAAAGTCAACAATGTCAGGCTGTGTCCTACCATTAAAAAAAAAAAAAAATCGGAGATGAGGGTAGAGTGCTCTTCATCAGCCCTGCATCTGCAAATGCAAAGGCAATTACCTCCAACAGCTCAAATGCCCTCAGCTTTCACCCTGAAGTCTGAGAAAAGTTGGAGCCTACTCAAGAAAGATCCAGGGTTGGAGCTACAAAATTGTTCTGAGCTGGAGCACAGGTCCAGCGGTGACGCTGTGGAGAACATATGCAGAATCTTCTGTCATTACTCCAGGAACTGACAAGGTTTTGGCATCATAATTTAACATTGCAATGTGGTCTCAATCATTTTATATAACATTGTTTTACCATTGTCTTGACATAGTAAAGTGGTCTCCATAGACTTACATTGGCATAATTTTGCCATCGTCTTGACACTGTAATATGGTCTCTATAGACTTGAAGTGAATTTTTGTCTTTGCCTTGAAATTGTAATGTCCTCTTCCCAGGCTTGTCTTCATAAGCACATCTCCACCATGTGCTTGTGTTATCTCATTCTCATTCTGAAACCACTGGGCACTTTAATTTCCTAATAAACTTCAAATAAGATACTGCTTGAAAGCTAATCCTTGCATGTAATAAGCGACTATTTTAAAACTCCTGCCTATCATTGTTTTACAGAATTTGAAAGAATTCCTCAGTTCATAAGTTATTCCAAGAAAATCCAAACACTGGTAAAATGCTGAAAGTATGTGCAAATATGCTGAGAATGTGTATCTTTTTCGTTCAGTATTACCTGGCTTTTAAGAACAACTTAGGCTAGGCCAGATCATAATGGTTTTGATTCTGTATTCTCTACTCCGTAGGAGTGCTTAGAACACGTGATAAAATGACATTAATTGGTTAACCTACATATGCTTCAGGAAAACACTGAATCTTTGAAGCTCAAAATCACTTCAATCCTCTGTTTAGTACAAATAAGTCACCAAGCATTTTCTATCTTATGTTGGATAAACCTGTTGAGCACTATTGCTACCTGCTACTACTGGTCCCTCTTCCTGATAAAAAAATACTGAACATACATAGCCATTCAGCTTTGCTTCCGTTATAAAGATACCTAAATAGAAAGTATTTTCCTTCTTTCATGAAGATGACAGCAACATTTCTCATGTAAATACTTGCTGATTTTTAACTCGTTTGAACAAATACCATTAGAGTCTTGTTTCTTACAGTATCAAACGTACAGTAAAATAATACTTTAAAGAAGAACCAGGACTCCACATTTGCAGAATACTTACAGATAAGTGATGCTGACTGCTAAATTTGGAAATTCTTAGCTTGTTTGGCTGACGTGAGGTATGATTTCTAAAGGAACTGGGCATTTTCCTTACACTGCTTATAGAACTTACGGCAAACTGATTTATACATTGGGCAGTCTAGACAAACTCATTTGTAATCAGTTAGTCAACTAGCCTGTTAATCAACATACTGATGTGTACCTCTTCCTCACTCTGCCCTAATACCTGTCCTTACAGAAATTTAGGGAGATTTCCACTGGATTCTAACTGAAAGAAGCATCTTTAACATGATAAAGTATAACATTTTTAGGAACATTAAGCTCAGCATAATATTTATATAATGTTTTCCTTCAAAGATGCAGGTGGAACTGCTCTTGCTTTACTAGTAACAATATGCAGGCATAGAAGAAGAGTTAATTTTAATGATGTATGAAATGATGTCACCAGAAATAAAAAGACTATGCCTGAAATTTTGGAATGCAGAAATAATACAATAGAATACTGAAATTCACAATTTGATAGTGTATGTTAATTAGGATTGAAAAGTAATAAGGTGGCTCTCTTGTGTTACAGAGGGTGAGATTCGGATGCCTAAACATGGATGCTTAGGGCCAGCCAGAGATGCTTGGGTGAAGGGTGCAGACTTCCTGCATGTCCTATCTTACTTCTGACAGCTCTTGCAGATGCCTGGTAATAGCCCGGAGTATTTCAAATGGCCCCAGATACCTGTGTTTCTGCATCTAAATCACATCCTGGAATCTAAACTAAATTTAGAACTTATTTGGGCTTTCACTGACTCATGTCAGTGAAGTGCAAACAGCAGGAGTAATGTTAATGGGCTTTTGATAACACGTAAATGCTGCTTATGGCAAGAGCAGTTTATGCAATTTGCCTACGAAGGGTGGTGCAAGGTTTTTTTAGCAGAACTTCAAAATAAAGGTTAGTAGAAGAAAATAGTTGGAAATGATAAAAGAGAATGCATGTCAGAACTTACAGAAAAAAAGTCAGGGCAACTTTAATAATAATTTTCATGTTATTTTGAAGACATCTATAGTACAGCAATAATCAGATCTAAAAACTGTTCTTTCTCTCAGAATTTAACATTCACTTTCCTTTGTATCAAAATAGTATTTGTGATAATGAGATGCAAAATAACTGAATGCTGTGTAACACAACATGACACAATAGAGTTAACAGAATACATTTAAAGAACACTCTTGTTCTCAAATCAGATAGCCACCATCATTTCAGAGAACAGGTATCTAATTACAAGTATGTGTGTGGACTCATGCAGAGCAGACAATGAGATGTCTTGGCTACTTGCAAACCAGCAGATACTGTGGTTCACTGAGTATCCAGATTATTTGAGGGCAGTTTGTCACATCTCTAGATATTTCTTTAATGAGTTCTTTTTGCATTTACCAAGTTCCATGTTCATTGTTTTGTAAAAATTCTGTTTGTTCAATTCTGTTCTAACATTGTTGAGTTTTTCCAAGCAAAATTAGCTAGCTTTTGGGGAAAAAAAATATATATAAATTCAGCTTTGCAAAGATTTTCTATGGACAAATTAGACCAATAACAGTAAATTTATGGTGTTGAATTGATACATCATAACAAGAAAGATGACCGGAATTATCCACTTAGTTCAAGTAGTGGCAAAATAGGACACCAGAGAGAAATTTATGGTAGTTTCTACAATACCTATTATCCTATTTAGGCCCTGATCCTGTAATTGGGTTTGCCCAAGTGAATCTGATTGCAGGACAAGGGCTATATATCGTATGCTCTTCAGGGTACAGCCAATCTAGATTTTTTTGCCTTTTGGGGATTCTTTTTGCATTAAAGGTGAAGCCCAGAGCAAAGTAGATGCCAGTGCAACAAAAGACAAAATATTGAAATAAGTCAATAAAAAGATTTTCCTCTTTTCACTGTGTAATGAAGGTCTGTAGAAATTGCATCAGCATGGACTATGAAAAAAAGAAGACACTGAAAGATGCACAGCGTATCCACAGAGTTCGGGATTTTATTTCAGTCCATGGCAGAAATAGAGAGGGATTCTTACCTCAATAATAACCACAGTTTAATACTGATTTATCAAAGCGTCTTTCTGAAATTTCAACAAGGACAGGCCAAAAAATCTGACTGTAAATAGTAATATTTAATATCTCACACTTCTATAAGTCTTTTCAACCAAGGATGTTAAACTGCTTTACAAATATTAATTAAGGCTTAATTAAGCAATTAATCAACTGTGTGATATTACTTTATAATTATGATTTATTTTGGTCCCAGTGTGTGGTAGGCAATTTACAGATATATGAATGAATCTTGTCCCGAAATCTAGAAATTTACGTAATGTGGTCTTTCCCTGTTAATTATGACCCACAGATATCAAATATTTCTCGCTTTTGTCTTCATCTTCTAACTCTGCACTATCACCATCACAAATCAAGAGTGAGCATCTAGGTGCTTCTGTGGGGCAAGGTCCTATCCTTGAAGATTTTTGTAGTGGGTTCTTTTCAATCAGGAGAAGGCCACATGTGTTTCCAGTATTTCATCTTTCCCTGTTTCCTAGTTTATAACTGGTATGGAGGTCCGAAGCTAGAGAGGGACGCAGTGCCTGTGACTATGCAATTCAGGCTTTTACAGCTTTTCTGGGGTGCCTTTTTTTCCATGAAACCTTGGGAAATACAATCTAGGGAATGCTCTACACCGCACGCATGACGTAAAAATGGTTCCAAGACAAATGGGTTAACGATGTTGTAGTGTGACTGGCTCTACTCTATAACATGTCTACCACTCCAGCAATGTAAACTCCTTATCTCTGCAAAGAGCTATAACCTGATATAACAGCACTGTGGAAACAGTTACATTTTTCCAAGGAATGCTTCATAAGAAATGCCCTTCCACAGCTTCCGTCTTTCACAGCCACTGAGAAATACTGTTGGTTTCATTTCTGTAAACTGGTGAGTCTATTGCACAAAAGCTAGCACAAAACACTGCTCAGAAACTATTTATTCTTCCTACAGTTGATTGAATAATACAAATCAAAGCACACTTGCGTGACTACACTGCCTGGATTAAAGAACGGAAATTAATTTTATGTGATAATTCAATTCTATTCACAGGTATTATTTTTTGAAGAGGTAGTACAGTAATTTCTTTCCTTTAATCTGCATAAGCACCAAATGACTCAAACTGACTGCTCAGTGTCCTAGAAATGCATAGTTCACAGTGCACATGTCCAGAGGTGCAACGCATTAGTGGGGTCACAGCCGCATTAACAACACTGCAGTTGTACTTCTGTGCATGCCTGAAAAGTGCCTCCCACTAGTGGAGGCTGATAGGTCTGTTTCTCATTATTTGTTTGCACGGGATCACAACTGTTCTTCAGATTCTCCTGATCCAATAACAGAAGTCTTCTCTGAGCTATGAAGACTAGCTTAATGGAGACAGAACTTAACTGACAGCAGGAAGAAGGGTTCGCTTCCTCAGCTGGCTTAGTTTTCTACAATTGTTAGCCTCCTTTTGCTTAACATTTATCAAAATATTGAGCTTTTGCTTTTATTTATCAAATATTATTCTTTATTAAATATTAAGCTTTTGCTTGATATTTATCAAAGCACAGCCATACAAGCCACTGTCAGGACATCGTGAAAACAGTATCCCTTTGTGATTGTGAAGCTTTCCCCTATTACCATACTGCTGAAGGTCATACGAGTGAAACAAATTAAAATGCCATTTCTTCTAATCAGTATGCATCTTTACCATTTGCTATTAACAATTTTTTCCTTAAAAAAAAAAGAGAGACTAGTATGTTTACCATTTTACTTAAGTTCAATGAAAAAACCTTGGTATTTTAAGAGGAGTTAATTATATTACATGGAATAGATTTGGATGTGGTCAAGTCACAGTCTGATAAAGGTTTCTTTAATTTTGAACAATTCTGGAAGCACATGAATACAAAAAGAATCCTAAATATGCACTAGAACTTGTAATGATATCAGTATGCCAATAAAGGGAGTCTGCATTTTTTCCTTGATTATATTCTGAAACTTCTAGGCTCTAATCTACTATTAAAATAACACACAGAATATAAAGTTTTTCACAACATTCTTAAGAGTGAATCTCCTGGACAATTACAGCCCTTGGTGCTTGCACTGGGAGATTTGTATGCACATTAGAAGAAACAATCAGACTTACTGGTTTTAATGGATTTTAATAGAATCCTGAGTAAGCAGAAACAGAGGCATCTTTACTGGTGGTCATAGGAGCAAAAAATAAAAATAGAAAAAAAGTTGCAAAACGCAACTCATATTCTGTTTTAAAACTAAAATATTCCTGCAAATACTGGACTCCACCTGATGGATGATATGCATGAACAAGGTCATTTGCTACTACATACGATTTCTCTACAAACTTCCTTAGGCACTATTCTTCCCTTTCTGTTATAAAGAGTAAAATATTGCAGAGATCAAGACATGAAGCAGAAGATTTGAAACAATGCTCTTGAAATTCCATAGTTCACATTTTAGGGAGAAAGATTATTAACTGAATTAACAGAGAATTAATATGTTCAAGATTTCTAGGAAAAGTCATGCGTATATAATTTTATATGTAATATATTATTTTTACTTTTGCTCCAAAGAGATACTTATTACTGTTAAACATTCCTGCCCAGTTACTAGGAGATTATGATGGGCTTTGAAAAACTAAAGGTAAAAAGCCAAAAGTCTATCATGAATGTCAGAACATAGAGAAGATTCTCTAGCAGGTTAACTGCCTTGATAAAATGAGGTTATATTTCTTCATGTCTGTATACAGGCTGTTAGTGTTCATGGGTATATAATTTGGCAACCTAGCCTGCAGAAAATGGAGAAGATACAATTAAACTGTAAAATAAGATTTTACTAATTCTCTCAGATAGATCTGCGAAGCACTCCTTCATGTCAGTTATAATTGCAGATAAACAGATCAGAAATAGGTCTTTTATTTTATTTTTCTTTAAATATTTCAAAAGTTCTAAATTATGGCAAAGTAAAATGGACATGTGCTTGTACAAAAGCTCATCTAATATAAACACTCAAATACGAAGGAAAAGATCAAAAAATATTTTGTGCTTATTTCTAAAAGAAATGAGAAATTGTCACCATTATGACTTATCAGTCATAGATATACAAAAGCGAAAACATTTAAATATTCAATATTCATGCCAAATAAATGCTTCAAGACTTATTTCATTTGAAATTTTTTTTTATTTCATTCTTATCTTTGAAGGTTTCAGCAAAGTTATAGCACAAAACCTTG